>NW_018165271.1:11112-28074 GCF_001263595.1 Phalaenopsis equestris | reverse complement strand
TCCGATTCATTAGTAACAATCATGCAAAATTCTGAATCATCGACTGGTCTGAAAGTACTAAGTCCGAGACCCTCTTTTGAGTTGGGAGTCAACTTTTAACATTCCATAATTTTTTAAGAAGTTGTAATTCACCTTTTGGCATTTAATTTGGATTGGCAAATACCCCTGCAGAATTAACTTTTCTGCACAAGGCAAAAAGTAACCAAAAGACAATTACATTAATTCATTAGGATCCTCATCCAAATTTACATGATTTTCAAGACTGATAGAAGTAGAAGCACAATAAAACTTAATCAACTTTGAACCAGTGCTACGGACTTCCTTGACCTCTAAACTCTCGACCTTTTTGGGGGAGCAAGGGTTATGGTGTTCACATAGTGGTTTATCTAATCATATATTGTCCCATATTCACTTTTCTCTGTATCTTCTAAGGATATCTCATACTGAGGTTTCTTCTATTTTATCATTATTATTTCATCTTTAGAACTTTCTTCATCATCAATGTTGATGGCTAGCCTAGTCTATTCAACAATTAAATTGGTTCTTGCTCGTCCACATCCTTGGCCTCGACCTTGGGTGTGAGAACTAAAAGAACCCCAACCAACTCGTTGCAAAAGAGTGGTGGAAATTGCTGAAGAGGAGCTGAAAGGCTTCCTCTTTTTGATTCTTCTGAATCTTCCACTTTGTTTGCCATAACTTCACGAGAGAAGATGAAGCTTAATGGCTTCCTTTTTTTATTCATCTGAATCTTCCACTTTGTTTGCACATAGTAAGTGACATCTTCATGAATGCCAACTTCATGAACTGAAAATTGTTGTAAATCTCCCTTGATGCAATGTTCTTGTCCTTCCCTATAATACTTAACACATTGGTGAGAGATGATGGAACCATATTATGTTCGTGAATCCATGGTCGACCAAGTAGAGCATTAAAAAAGGTCTCGGCATCGATGATATGAAATCTAGCGGTTGTTACTAGTTTGCCAGCTTTCATAAACATTGTAATTTATCTAAGGGCTCTCTCTCCCTTTTGGTTGAATCATTGTAGGATCATATTATTGGTCGTAAGCTCATGATCTTCAATGTTCAAATAGGCCAATGTCCGTAGGGTCATCAAGTTGAGGGATGCTACAGGATCTACCAAAACTCTGGACAACACAAATCTATCAATGTTAATGGAGATATAGAGTGGACGATTATGGTTGGTGGTACCGAGCAGCAAGTCTTCATCTATGAAGGTTATCCCAGACTACTCTGTTAAAGAGCAAACTTCATCTAAGGGTACTGGCCAACTAGGCTAAGCAAATCTCTGGGTCAAGAAAAGATGTAACCAGAGACTCTCTTATCTCTTCTGACAGGATTAGAGCTTCGTATATGCTTAATTTGGCCAACAACTTCCTAAGGTGAGCTAGCACATTGTAATCCACTTTGTATGATCCTCCAATTTTCTCTTGGCTATGTGGTTCTTCCACTGGCAGAGGTGTAGGTATCTCTTCTCTAGTTACTATTTGTTTTCCTTTATCCATTGGAACTGACCTCAAGGAAAATACTTTCTCGCTCCTTAAGTTCACTTCTGTAATTTCTTCTTCTTAAAATATCATTTTCAAATCTTCTAGTGTTTCTTCTTTATCAGAAAGATCTAAGTTGATGGTAAGTGGTGCACCATGGTGCTCGAGGATTGGTTCTTCACACTCAGCGCTGTTGTAATTGGCATTATCGATGTCTTCTTTGGTCTTGCTAATAGGTTCATCAGACTTAAGTACTACTTGAAGATTAGTTTGGGAATCAAAATTGAGGTTATATTGGTCATAATAGATTACATTATCACTAGAATCCGTTAAAACTTTAAATGAAATCATAATCATTACATGCATAAGACCCAGGAGGGATAAAAAGACAATCTTACAAGTTGAGGGCCTTGAGGATTTTCTTCCCTGAATTTGAGATAACTAATCTAGCAGAGGCAACCCCTATCCTACCCTCCATACTATCAGTCTTTGTGGTGGTGTTCTTCTTCTTCTTGTTTTTGGCAGCAAATTTCCTGGCGAAATCTTCATCTCTTGCTTGGCAGGCTGATGAATCTGAATGGAGGCTTGCCTTGGTGCATTCCGAATTTGGTCCAGTACACTCTTAAGCTTGTTCCAAGTTGTACTCCATCCTTTTTTACCAGCATATGAGTTAATTGGAGAGACTGGCTCAGCTGAGAACATATTTATATAACCTCTTTTAGGTTCCTTTAAATAATCTTTTGGGATTGTTATATTTCCTTTCTTAAGATTTTTCTCGAGTGAATCCTTAAAGACAAAATAATCCTCTATAGTGTATCCAAGCATGCAGTGATACGGGTAATAATTAGGTTGATCCTTTTTGTTGATCTCTTTGGGTTTCTTTGGATCTGGTAATCTGAACTCAGGCTTCTTCATCAGACTTCTAAACATTTTGGACACAACTTCATCTTTGAAGGAATACACCACATTCTTTTATTCCAAAATGGAAATTTTCTTATTCTCTATTTGGTATGATCCTCCTTGTTGTGGTTGCTGGCTAGGATGGCCATACTGCTATGTCTGTTGTTGAGCATGCTGCGATGATGACTGAGGAGAATTCTCTGCATGTATCTTCATTGTTTGCGACCATTGTCATTGTTCCAGACTTCTTTTCAAACACTTTGGTCGTCTTGGACTTCTCGGCCTTCTCATGAGAATCCATATGTTTGAATTCTTCTTGAAGATTGCTAGCTTTGCTGAGTATCTTCTCGAAGGATTTAATGGTGAGTCCCTTGAGCATTAAAGCTACTGGCCCATGAATATTTTTGAGTAAGATCTCAATCGCATGATGTTCTTGTAGTTGAGGTTCACATTTTATGCTAAGTTACCTCAAGATATAATCCACTGCCACTGGAGTCTCGTTAGGTCTTTGCTTCTCCACTACGAGATCTCCATTAGAAATGTGGTGTTGTGCTCTAGCAAATCTCTTCACAAACAATTGTTCTAATTCGGCGAATGTCTTGACTGATCCATTGGGTGATTTGGCATAGCATTCAAAAGCGATCCCTAACAAACTGCAGACAAACTATCGAAGAGCAAGGCTTCGTTACATCCAGTATTATCACAAATGGCTCGAAAATGCGCTGTATGCTGCTTGGGATTTCTAGTCCCATGAAATATCTTAAAGTTTGGTGACACAAAATCCTTAAGATAAAGTACGGCATCAAATTCCTCTAGGTAAGGTCTACCTTTCAAAATAAGTACGCCACCCTTAGATTGGGCTAAGGCCTCCCAAACTTGCTTGACCATTTGCTTAAATTCCTTTTCCGGTATGGCACTTGATGGAGAATCTTTCTTTTTTTGATCATCTCTATTTGCTAAGGCAACTTCCATCCTTTCATCTGTGATATGTATAATCTCCGGTTGATTGACTTCTGGGGAGGCTAACTGTTGGGGTTGAGATTGTCCTTGAGCTGTGTCCATGGAGGTCATCACAGCAACCATCTCTTCCATTCTTTTCTCCATTTGGCTGATTTGCTCATCCCTTAGGAAAACAACCCTATGTAGCTCATCTTCGGCGTTATATTTGATGAGAGGTTGAGCGTTGTGCACAGATGCAACAACTCTGATCTTGATGACATGGATATCCATGAAATCTTCCTTGAGGTAAATAATTGAAGTCAAAGTTTTTAGCAACATCAATGGAAACTCCATGTTCTCGGGCCAACTCGGAAATCTCGACCCTGAGCTTTTCAATCTTTCCTTAATTATTGATTCTTTTATCATCTTAAGATCTAGAGGACTCTGCTGAACATCCTCTACTTGCTCATCCATTTCGCTAGCAATTGCTTCAACAATATCAGATATTTTGGACCCTTGCTTCATTCCATGATCCTACCATTTGGGCTCTCTGGACTGTATCAGTACGATGACCTTGGGTACCAACACCTTTTTCTTTGATGGTGATGTCTTGAGACGGGGTGTCTCAGAATAAACATCGACATGTCAAAGAGAAGTATGCTTACCATAGAAAAGACTAGATGTAGTACCAGGCAACCTCTTTTTCTTTTCCTTCAGAACTTTAAGAACATCCTTGTACTAGTAATTGGTAGAATTCTCAGACCCAGACGGGACTTAACCGGCCAACATCGTGCGGGTCTAGTTATAGTAGAATCGGTAGAAAAAATTGTGGTATAAACTCTGCTTTCTAAGAAGAATCAGATGGGAATGTGAGCAGGCAAAGCTTTAGTTGATTTTTAAGATCGTCTGGTAGATCTGACATCCCTTAAAATTTCTTTCTTCATGCAAGGGGATACTGCACACCCCACTCATTTAAGTAACTCGCCAACTAAACATCCTTCTTCGATCCCCCAGCTAGTCTCTGAAAAACTGAATTGACTCGGGTGATAGGGGTAGGCTTCTTCCTCTCCCAACTATGTCCATGAGGTGACGGTAAAGTAGCAGCGATCTTCTGGATACATTCGTACCCATTTGTATCCATTATGGGATGGAACCTACTCCCTTGTAGAAGTGGATATGTGTACATTAATCCTGACTCATCTTGGTGAGGACCATATGTTGACCTCACTTTTGGTTGAGGTTTAGTTTTCCTCTTTAGCAGCCTAAGGTCTAGCCATAGGACTTTTCTGTTGAATATTCCTAGAAAACTAGAAAAGGAACCCTCACCATTAGAAATTCTACACACCTCTGCTCTACATATTGGCCCTAACCTCTAGCACTTAGTTGGTGCGATTAGTGTGGGGAAGCTCAAGATGAGTCCCCATAGGACTATTTAACCTTAGGGTTGACCTTGGGTGCTAGGGATAAGGCACTCACTACACTCACTCTCACTCACAATCCTTCACAACCCTAAACCCAGTATTTGTTGTCTTTGATCCATTGATCTTTTGGGAGACTCATGTAGATGGTCCCTTAAAACCACTAGCCCTAGGCTAGGGTTTAGCTAAGAGCAGTACATAGAAGACCCAAATGGGGATTCCATTGGTCGATGGCTCATATAGGGTGGTTGGCACCCTAATTCTACCAAAAATATCTAACATGACCTTTTACCCCTCAGACCTTCCTAAATTACCCAAACACCCCCAAAATCCCAAATTTGGTCAAAATTCTCAAATTCATCCAAAATATCCAAATTTGTTCAAAAATAATATCAAACATTTTGAAAATACCCAAATTACCAAAAACTATCTAAAAATGCAAAATTTACCAAAATACCCCCAAATTGCCAAAATTAAAAAAATCCCATTTGCACCCCAAACCTGCCTAAAGCATCCAAAATCACTCCAAATGTCTCTAAAAGCCATTTGGACCCCTCAATAGGACCCAATTTGATCAATTTGATCATTTTGACGAAAACTACCAAATTGCCTTTAAAGGTCCAATTTTCTGAAATTTACCTCAAATGTCCATCAATTTGGTCCCAATTTCCCCCAATTTCAAACCTAAAATCAAATTCACCTTCCATATGATAAATTTAAACTAAATTCAAGCTCAATTGGCCCATGCTTTGAGCCTAATTTTGATCTAAGTGAAACCCCCAATTTTGGCTACATGACTTAATCTCACCAAACTGAACACCATAGTCAACTCAATTTGCTACAATTATGTTGAAAACTCTTCATAACATTACTAAACATCATCTTCATAACATTCCTACACATCAAATTTGACCTTCAATTGGCCTTGGTGAAGCCTCAATTTCATTTAATTTTGACCTAAGTCCAAAAAACCCGAATTTTGCCCTAAATTAGCCATACCTCAAAATTCCACCAAAATGATTATCTTAGCCCCAAAATTGGCACCCAATTTATGTTGAAAACTCTTCATTTATGTTGAAAACTCTTCATGAGAAAACTCTTCATGAGATTCCTATTGACCATTTTCAACAATAAATTTGGAATTAGCAAAAGCCTAGCCCAATCTAGACCTAAGTCTGGCCCAACATGCCAAAGTGACCAAAATTCCAAAATCCTTTAAATTGAACCCCCAATTGAGCTCACAATCATTTCAATCCTTCACCAAAAATCTTCATTACAATCATATACACTATGTTGATTAATCATTTGGGCTAATTGACATGGCTAGCATAACCTAAACACAACATCTAGCCATTTTGACCCACATGAACCCATGCACCAAAATTGGCCTAGCCACCTTAAAGCCACCAACTTTATGACTCCACATCCATTAAGCTCCTCCTAAGGACAAGGAAAAACCTCCCTAATTCCACGAAAGCATGCTATGGACCAATGGATCCCAAAATTAAGGGATTAATTACTTTTTTAAGCCTGAACCACAAAATCTCCTCCATCATTGATTGTTATAAGGAGTTAATCATCATTAGCCACCCCCTGACCTTCCTGAGCCAAGAGGTGACCACTCCTTCACGGGCCAGCCACCTTGACATGGGTGGACAGAAAATGGCCAAACCAAGAGCCACCACCCTTGAATGAAATCCAATCTTAACCTTAGGGTCCAACTCACCAAAATCAAACCTCAGAGCTTTTTAGCCCACCATCTAGGTAGACAGTTGCACCCATGACCAGACCCTAAGCTCCCCTCTCCGGCCATGGATATAAAATGTCCCCTTCATGGCCAAGAGAGAGGTGCTGAAATTCTGTCAAGGATATCCTTCTAAATTACTCCCATTTCCTCTTGGAGATGCCCTCAGTGCAATCCAACCACTCCTTTGCCCTAATTTTCCTTGTTGGAGTTCAATTTTTGAGCTCAAAACCTTGCCAAAGACAGGAAAAAACTCTCCCTAGCTCCACAGCACACAAAAATCAAATTAAAGTCACCCACACCTTCACCACAATGAAAGAAGACAAAGCCCCATCAAACCCCCCTCACAGAGAGCCTCTACACTAGAGTTTGATCAACACCCTAATTCAGCCTTAATCAAATTTGGGTCTAGACATTTCACCATGACCAGAGGCTCAATCTCTAATCTCCTTGGTCCTCCACGAATGTGAGGAGAACCTCTGATTGAAGCTTCCCTTCTCAAATCAAAGGTTTTGAACTCTCCCTATTCCCGAGCCTATTTTCATTCTCCATTTGATTAGAGTTGATTTAATGGCATGTTTACTGAATGAATGTGTTCATCTCACTTAGATGAGTCCATAAGATCAAACTTGGGGAGATTTGGTTGAGTCTAGAAGGAGATCTTAAGATTTTAGTCTAAATAGTTCTCGTGTTAGTCTATTTGGGGATGACGACCCACAACAGTTGGATCTCGCGTATATAAAATGGAGGCCTCTGATTGCACCGGATGAGAGCATGGTCCATAAAGCATGGGCTGACTCAGATGGCGACACTGAACCAGAAGACACTGCGTGGAGCTTTGGAGACACAAAGGATGACGTGGCCCACGCATTTAAGTAGAAAAATAGGGATTTAAATAATTTAGAAAATGATCGTTACCTTCGAAAATCCATATCTTGGTATAGAAAAATCACAAAAGTAAAATAAAATATCTAGTGCTCAGTGAACAGAGGAGAACAATGTGGAAATGTTTTGAAGTTTATTTGATGAATATTTTATTTTTAATTAATTAATACTCATTTGAGTATTTTAACTCTCCATGCATGTAGACTTTCATCGTAGCTTTATATTTTAGCAAGTTGTTGCCTCTGTCATGGGGGAAGTTCTCTGATTTTTCCAAAGTTACAAAAGACCTCTAGACAAAGATCTATATTTTTTAAGTTTGTGTCTATTATTTGCATAAATTAATAATAATAATAATAATAATAATTTACATATTGCTTAGAATAATCTAAGAAAATTTTGTAAGGTTTATTGTGACCCAGAGAACCCTTTGGAAAATTTTTCATTAGCTAGGTCATTATGAACACACTTAACTCTCACAAAATCCTAAAACACAAAGGAAATTAATTCAAAAAAAAATAAACATCTAAATGACTTGGTTTTGATTTTACACTATGATTTAAAGTTCAAAGAAATCCCCATAAAATTTACAAAAAATTTGGAGTTCATTTGATAACTTAACTTGATTTTCTAAGTTAAATGGCCATTTTGACACTAAAATATTTTTTTAATAATTAAAATATAACTAAAAAAATCATAAGAATTTGTTTTGGGATTTCTCTATGATCAGAGGAATTTTATTATTTAAATTATTAAACCAAGATTGGAAAAACCATCCCAACTTTAACTAGAACAACAATTCGGGTGGTAATAATCAACAATGTGGGAACAACCAAGTAAACCCATTGGGCAACTGGAGTAAACAAAGGAAAAGTAATTATAGACCTACTTATCCTCCAGGTTTTAACAGTAATCCACAATTTAAGTGGTGTTACAACAAAAATTTATGTAAGCAATTTTCAAAAAATTTGGAAATTTTTAAGAAACTTACAATTAATATACAATTAGAAATATTGAGAATCAACTTGGGCGAATAGCAAATTCATTAAGTAATAGATCCCAAATAACACTTCCTAGTAATACTGAATCAAATCCAAAAGACCAGAATAAAAAGCAAGTAAGAGTCATTCAACTTAGAAGCAGAAGAGAGTTGGAAGGTAGGGTTAAAAAAGAAATTGAAGTTGAGAGAGAATAAATTGAAGAATCAAAAGAGGACGCTCCAAAATATTTTGAAAGACCTATTTCTCCATTAAAAATTGATTTGGAAAAAACCACCACCTCCATTTCCTCAGAGACATCATCAGCAAAAGTTGGATAAGCAATTTTCAAAATTTCTGAAAATATTTAAGAAGCTTACAATTAATATTCCATTGCTGAAGCCTTAGAACAAATGCCAAGCTATGTAAAGTTTATGAAGGATTTCCTCAATAGGAAAAAGGAAGTTTCAAGATATTGAGATGGTTGCACTTAGTGAGGAGTGCAGTGTTATAATTCAGAAAAAGCTTCCTGAAAAGCTTAAAGTTGCTGGTAGCTTTACAATTCCATGTGCAATAGGAGACATATTTTTTGGGAAAGCTTTATGTGATTTAGGTTCAAGCATTAACCTTATGCGATTATCAATATTCAAATAATTGGGATTAGGAGAAATAACGCTACTATTGTAACTATGCAGCTAGCAAATCTTTAAACTTATGTCATTATCAATATTTAAAAGATTGGGATTAGGAGAAATATTTCTACTACTATAACTGCAGTTAGTAGATGGTTCAATAACATATCCTAAATGAGTTATAGAAGATGTCCTAGTGAAAGTGGATCAATTTATCTTTCCTGTTGATTTCATTGTGTTAGATGTGGAGGAAGATAAAGAGATTCCTATCAATTTGGGGAGACCTTTCCTAGCCATAGGAAGAGCAATTATAGATGCGCGGAAAGGGAAATTAACAATGTACGTCAACGATCAAACATTTACTTTCAATATTTCAAGATTAATGAAATATCCTGCAAAAGGTAAAGACGATGAATGTTATAAGATATCTAAGTGAATGCCATTTCAAAATAACTTATGAAGAAAAATCTGAAGAAAAAGATTTGGAACACGAGTAAGAAGAGGAATTAGATCAATGTGAAGAACATTTCAAGGAAGATTCAAACTATGTTCGAGAAAGTTTTGAAATTTTGGACACGATAGACAAAGATAAATCATTTTTTCCATCAATTGAAAAACCTCTATGACTAGAGTTGAGGTTACTTCCTGAACATTTAAAAAATGAATTTTTAGGAGATTTCTCTACTGTACCAGTTATAATTTCATCAAAATTAAAGATAGAAGAAGAAGAAAGGTTGATGAAAATTTTGAAAAATCTTAAGAAAGCCTTTGGATGGACAATTGTTGATATTAAAAGAATATTAAAAGAATTTAAAAGAATTAGTTCTTCAATTTGTATGCATAAAATTCATATGGAAGAGAACTGCAAATCGAGGGTTGATCCTCAAAAGAGACTTAATCATGTTATGAAACGAGCTGTTAAGAAAGAAATTTTAAAGTGGTTAGATGCTGGAATTATCTACCATATTTCAGTAGTGCTTGGTTTAGTCCAATTCACTGGGTTCCTAAGAAAGGAGGAGTAACTGTAACTGTAACTGTGGTAACTGTGAATGAACAAAATGAATTAATACCTACTAGACAAGTTACAGGGTGGCAAATATGCATTGATTATATAAAATTAAATCTTGCCACTAGGAAAGAACATTTTTCGTTACCCTTTCTAGATCAAAGGCTGGATAGACTAGCTGGGCATAAATACTTTTGTTTTCTTGATGGATATACTGGTTATCACTAAATACAAATATCTCCTGAGGATCAAGAGAAAATAACTTTTACCAGTCCTTATGGTACTTTTGCTTTTAGTAGGATGCCCTTTGGTTTATGTAATGCTCCTGCTACATTTCAAAGATGTATGATGACAATTATTTGTGATTTAATTGAAAAAGGGATTGAAGTATTCATGGATGATTTTTTGGTGTTTGGAACTTCATTAGACTCATGTTTAAAACATTTATATAAAGTTCTTAAGTGCTGTGAAGAAATAAATTTAGTCATTAATTGGGAAAATTGCTTCATTAATTGAAAAAATTGCTAATTTATGGTAGCAGAAGGAATTGTATTAGGTCATCAAACATCAAAAAATTGTATGGAAGTAGATTTTGCTGAAATTCAAGTGATCACTAATTTACTTCTAAAATTCAAGTGATCACTAATTTACCTTATCCAAAAATGTAAGGGAAATTAGGAGTTTTTTAGGACATGCTGGATTCTACAAACGATATATTGAAGACTTTTCAAAGATTACTAAGCCTTTATGCCATTTATTGGAGAAGATGCATGTTTTAATTTTGATAAAAAAATATCTAAAAACTCTTAACTTTATAAAAGAAAAATTAATCACTGCACCAATTATAGTTTCACCAAACTGGGGAAAACCTTTTGAGTTGATGTGTGATGCTAGTGATTATGCTATAGGAGCTGAGGATAAAGATATGATAAAATTTTCAAAGTAATTTACTATCCTAGTAAAACTCTTAATGAAACTGAAATCAATTATACAAAAACTGAAAAAGAGTTTTTAGAAATAATAAATTTAGATCTTATTTAATTTGAACTCATTGTGTAGTGCATATAGATCATTCTGCTATTAAGTACTTAATGAAAAAGAAGGATGCTAAACCTAGACTTGTAAGATGGATTCTTCTTTTGCAAGAATTTGATTTTAAAATTATAGATTGAAAGGGGGCTGAAAATCAGACTGCTGATCATTTGTCCAGGCTTGAGTTAGAAAATTCACTTTATTTTGAAAAAGAAATTAATGAACATTTTCTAGATGTAAAATTGTTCACTATTAATGAGTGATGTGTTCTGTGGTATGCTGAAATTGTGAACTTTATTGTTAGCTATATTATATCCTATGGAATGACATACCGACAAAAGAGGAAATTTATTTTTAAAGCTAAGACTTATCTTTAAGGTGACCCATTTTTATATAAATAAGGAAAGGATCTAATTATAAGGAAAGGATCTAATTATTCGAAGATGTGTACCATTAGAAGAAACTTATGAAATTGTCCAAAAATGTCATAATTCTGAATTTGGGCGACATTTTGGTGTTGATAAAACAACATACAAAATTTTACAATTTGGATTCTATTGGACTATAATTTTTAGAGATGTTAATGGTTATGTCAAAACTTGTGATAGATGTCAACCAGTAGGCAATATTTCTAGAAGAAAAGAAATGCCCCTCAATTATATGCTAGAAGTTGAAATATTTGATGTTTGAGGATTAGATTTCATGAGACCATTTATACAATCTTTTGAAAATTTATATATTCTGTTAGCAGTGGACTATGTATCCAAATGGATAGAAGCTATTGCTTTACCTTAATGTGATGCTCAAAGTGTTACAAAATTGTTAAAAACAAACATATTTTGTAGATTTGGGATGCCGAGAGTTATCATTATTAATGGGGTAAGTCATTTCAGAAATGTCATAATGGAGAAGTTATTAAAGAAATATCATTAAAAAAAATAGGGTTGCTACTGCTTATCATCCTCGGACAAGTGGTTTGGCTAAATTATCTAATCAAGAAATTAAAAGAATTATGGAAAATCTTTGAATCCAACAAAAATGGATTGGTTAGTCAAACTTGACTATGCTTTGTGGGCTTATAGGACTACATACAAAACTCCTATAGGAATGTTACCATATAAGCTAATATTTGGGAAAGCTTGTCACTTACCAACTGAACTTGAGCATAAAGCATATTGGATGATTAAAGAGTTCAATTATAATTTGAAAGATGCTGGTGAGAAAAGGTTATTGCAATTAAAATAGCTTGAAGAGATAAGGCATGAATCTTATGAGAGTGCCAAGATTTTTAAAGAAAAGATGAAGATGTGGCATGATCGAAGGATTTTAACTAAAAATTTTCAGCCAGAGCAACAAGTTTTGCTATATAATGCAAGGTTAAGATTATTTCCAGGCAAACTTAAGTCCAGGTGGATGGGCCCATTTGTTGTGATAAAAGTTTATCCTTATGGAGCTGTGGATATTAAAGATCCTATGTCTGAGAAAATATTTAAAGTTAATGGACATAGACAGAAACCTTATTTTATAGGGGATCAACATAAACTTAATGATGGAATGATGTTGGGTCAACCAAAAAAAGCAATGTTTATGTCGAGCTGATGACATAAAACCAAACACTTTGTGGGAGGCAACCCATAATTATCAGTGTGGTTTTATTTTGATTGTTGTATCGTGTGTGATTAAGAAAATATGGCTAGTATTTTTGAAATTATTATGTGTTAATAAGGATTTTAAGACTATTTAGTGAACAAGACATGTTATAATAAGAATTTGGATGTTAAATTGGCCAAGGCAGCTTCTAATCGTGTTTAGGAGTTATTGAAAGGATTTAGACCTATAAATAGAATAGACCTATAAATAGAAATATAAATAGAAAGGTTTTGTGAAGGAATTGCACCCTAGATCATTTCTAGCTCTAAAAGTCTAAGAGACTGTTAGATTTAGAGAAAATGTATTCATAGGAGAAGGATTTGAAGAAAAAGAAAAAAACCATGAGGAAAATGTTCATTAGTCAAAGTGCACAAGAGATGTATAATGGTTTCTAAGCTGTTACTATTGAAGGGATATCAGAGAAGATTAATAAAATGAAATATACTATGCCTTTATTAGAGACCAAATTACCTGAGTTGCATGCACATCTAGAGCATATTGGATGGTAATTGAAGATCCAATTTAGCCACACAAGTAGCCACACAAGTTTTATAGAAATAACATTTTGCCATTTAATAACGTTAATTTGCTATGATTCCTTGGTTATTGCTTTTGTCTGGATCAGAGCTCGTCACCACCGTCCATTTTATTAACTCTTAATTCCTAGAGAGACTAATGAAAGACAAAAGTTTGTTCCTTCGAATGAAGAATAGAATTAAGTTTAGTGTTAGAATTTTTTGTGTTAGAAGTTGTTTTTTTCATGTGGTTTAGTGTTTATGTCTTGTTTTTAGTATTTATGACATCTTTATGTGTAATGATTGTTGTGTATTTGTATTAAAGGTATTTGTGCTTGGATTGAGAGTTAAGTGTTTAAAGGTATTTGTACTTTGTGAATTAATATAAGTTTTTTTTGTGTGAAAAATTGTGTTATTGTTAGCCTCGAATTGAAATAGTTATTATAGAGAGTTTTGAGAGAGAGGTTATAGGAAGTTGAAAATAGACATTTAAGTGCTATGAGACCATTTAAAATTGGTTTACTTAGGCAAATAGTACATTTTACTTTAATTTAAAAATTTTGAAAATCATGCACTTGTGCCTAAGCGTCACAACTCGTGCTTAAGAACAAGCCAGTCCGAGAGGCAGGCGCCTAAGCGCCACTTACCCGCGCTTAAATGTCGGTTCATTAAAATCAGATAGTGAATGGTTAAAAGTGAAATTTTGGCCCAAACATGACCATTTTTACGCCTCCAGTCACCTTCAACCTCTCAAAATCGTGATTTTAGAGGGCTAGGGCACATCTAAAGTGAAGATTTCTTGGTAGAATCAAGTGAAATTTGCTAGATCCAAGTTACTTGAGGTAAGATCTTTAATTCTATGAAAAAATTTTAGATGTTCACCATGTATTTTGAGCACATTTGGAGAAATTCAAAAATTCACCATTCAGGGTGAAAAATGAGAAAAAAATCTATGGAAATTGCGTGGGTAGTGTAGATTATACTTTGGAAGTTTAGTTTAGTAATTTAGACTTGATTTTTGAAGTTATTTTTGGAATTAATAAAACTTGTAGAATGACACCAAGAATGAAGAGGAGTAAAGGAAAGAGCCCTTTTGATTTGAGTAAATAAGTTAGTTTGAAGGCTTAGGATTAGTACAGTCATGCGTTGCAATCACAAAAACTGATTCTGGAGCGGTGTTTTAGGAATTCAGGTGGAGTCGTAGAGGGTTTGATCGTTCGCTGACAGTGAGAACGATTTTGCTGTTTCTCTGCTATGGTGGTTATTTTTGTTGTTAAGGAGTTCTATGCAAACTTTCCTGAGGCTGAAGACAATAGAGTCATGGTTCGAAGAAAGTTTGTACCTTTTTCACCGAAGGTAATCAACTTGTTTTATCATCTGCCACCTGATAAGTTATGTTTTTATGCAAATTATAGTCCGACTGAAGCAAAGTTAGACAAGATTTTTTCTTACTTGACTATTGGGAGAGGACTTTAGAAGATGAATAACGAGAGGAGAGTCAACTTCCCAACTTCAAAGTTATGTGCACTTTTAAAGTCCTGACATTATTTTATTTTTGCTCGTCTGCTACCAACAAATCATCTCAGTGAAGTGACCAGAGAGAGAACGACATCAAATTTTTGTATCCCGGAAGGAAAGCTCATCAACATATGAGATTTGATTTGTCAGACTATCATCAATTCTGCCACTGCCGTTACTACTGTAGGTCTAGGAATTGCTTTGTTGACCTTTTCTTTGTGTGAGCAGGCTGGAGTTAAATATGATAGGTGGGAGGAAGTGTTATTACATCTAAAGCCCATCACTAAGGTGAATGTGAAGACTTATATGAGCATTCTATTTTTTGTTGGAGAGGAGGATTTTCTAGGAGTTATGGAATAGAGACATTTGCTGCTTCTACCTCTGCTACTTCTTCATCTAGACCATCTACCTCACGTGTTTCTACATCTACAGGTGAGTCCACTGAGTCCCAAGATCAATTATTGCAGAGGATGATGGATAATATTAATTTTACTGCTGATAGGGTACAAAATTTGGAGTGTTTTGCAAAGCATACTGATAGGTATAATAGGAGACTGTTACCCTGTATTTTTCTTTTATCATGTTAGTATGTTTGTTTATATGTTAAAAATGTGAAGTCAAGTTAGTGTGTTAGTTTGCTTTTATGTTTATACCCACTGATTAGAAGTCTATTGAATATCTACATGTTAAATTGGAATGAAAATATTAGAAAATTTGATCAAAATTAATTTTACTCCTATTTTTTAATTTTATACTTATATCATTAGGGTATAAAAATTCTTGTAAGCATGTTATTCTTATTTTCATTCCTACTTATATATATTTGATGTTAAGCTGTTTAATCTGATAAAAATTTAAGTTTGGGGGGGGGATGAAAAATATTTTCAAAAGTTTAATTTTATTTGTTCTCAAATGCACTATAAGTGAATTTGATTTGAAAAGAAAAATTGACCATGTATATGACGTTATATTAAGGAAGTAAAATTTGATTTTAGAAATGAGTAAGAGAATTTAGTTGAAATTTTGAGTATTGAAGAAAAACTTTAAGTTAAAAGTTTTAAGTTAAAAGTTTTTAGAGTTAAAAGTTTTTAGAGTAGAAAATGATTAGTATAAGTAACTATCTTTAGTGAGAAACATTGTATTTTTGAAAATTTTAGAATTTAGACTTTTTTTTTTAATACTTAAATTTAATTTCTTAAAGATAATTTTCAAAGCTATTATTATATTTATAAGTAAAATTTTTGTATCAAGACTTTGCTTTAGGAAAGGAAAAGTAGAATTCAAATTTGTTAAAGGCCTATCCAGATATTGTAATCCTTGCCTAAAAGTAATCCTGGCCTAAAAGGAAAAGAAAAAGAAAAAAAAGAAAAAAAAAGAAGTGAAAAAGAAAAGAAAGAAGAAAAAAATATAAGGGAGGAGAAGCTTGAGGATTAGCGCCTAATAAAAAATTTGTTCTACATTTAATCTTTTTAAGGTATAAGACATGAGAAAATCTTAAGCATATAGCTATAATATAGTAAGTAAAATTATTCTTAATAAAAATTTTTAAGGGGAGAAAATAAATGAACTAAATTCTAAATTTGGGAGACTTACAATATTTTTGAATTAGATAGGAACTTATGTTTTCATTTTTCTTAACAGTAAAATTTTCTAAAATTTAAGTTGGTCTCATTTAGTGAATATTTTTTCTAAATTGGACTACTATATTTCTAAATCTAAATTTTAGTAACTCCTAAAGAAACTCATATACATATCATACATATTTAGTTTTTAAAGATTGAGGTGTCACTTGAGGACAAGTAACATTTTAAGTTTGGGGGATTTTCATATGCCTAAAATATATAGTGTTTTTAGACATATTTTTATACCTATTTTTGAGATATTGCACTTTAATAAAAGGTATTTTAGTGTTTTTCTTTCAGGTATAGGTAAAAAGGTGAAAAATGCTTAAAGGAGTGAAAAAGGATCAAATTTGGAGCAAATAGGTGAAAAATGTCCAAAAGTGTTTTGGCTCCTAAGCACCAGATCCGACGCTTAATTGCTAGGGGCGCCTAAGCACCAGATCCGACGCTTAAGCGCTAGGTAAATAGAGAAGGCCGCGGCTAAGCTACAGAAGACCCCCGCTTAAGTTCCAGTGACAGTTATTGGATGCGTAAAATTGGTTTTTGCGAATTTTGAAGAGGTTTTTGAGGCACCTTTTATCCTAATAGGTGGTTACAACCACCATGGATGAAAATTATTG
>NW_018165271.1:0-10707 GCF_001263595.1 Phalaenopsis equestris | reverse complement strand
TATCTTTATTCTTAAAATGATAAGTAATTAAGTGTTGGATGGAAGTTATGGAGAGTATTGATTTTTAATGTTGGAAGAAGTTGTGATGATTTAAATCTATGTACTTCATTTACTTCTTGATTTGGCCAATCTAAATGATTAAATTTGTTGTGAGAAAATGTAAGAATTAAAATGATATTGTCTCAGTCAGCAATTGGAAAGGACCACATGAGGTTGTATATATGAGAATGTAGCTCATATGATTGAGTGCATATGATTGAGTGCAAATAAATAGGGAAATATTCTTTGAAGTGTGTAGAGTTAGAGGACTTTAAAATGACATGTTAAAGCCCCCAACTTGGTTTATTGTTTCAAGTTCAGATACGAGATGTTATCCCCCAGGTGGAGAGAATAGAGGGAAATCTAAAGTGAGAGCTAGTATCTTCCCTACCTAGTCGGTCTTCAGAACTATTCAAACCTATTCAAACTCAATGTTCTTTATAGCATCTCTAGTAAGAGTAAAGAATATTATTGCTCCTATTTGGCACAGCACAATATGCATACATCCACAACAGAATTCCTTTACTTATTACTCATTCATGATAAGGAGAAATATATTTTCATGTTTAGTGCTTTTTTCTACAAAAACTAGTTTTGTCAAAATACCAAAAATACCAAAAAGAATTGAATTTTACTTTTTGAGAAAATATCTATAGTTTAAATAATTTTCTTTCTAAAAAATAGAAAGTTTGTGCATATTGAGTTTTCCCCTGTGGGTTTAATATTTAGGTCTTAATCAAAAAGTTCTATATTACTTGAAAACAATATGTATACTTGCGTAGTATCCCAATATATTTATAAATTAATATGTTAAATTCTTATTTTCTCCAGGATAATATTTTTGGTTCTGTTGTAAAGTAAGATTACATAAGTGGAAAAGATCATTAGAATTATTGTTATACAATTGCATATAAGCAGTTTTGTACAATTGCGTATAAGCAGTTTTGGGATTATCTAAGATGTAATTATCTATAGGGGTTTGCCCTTATAGGAAGCTTATCCGAACCTAGTTTAATATAAATCCTATTTAATTCTTAATGTTAAATAGGGGAACTTATCGCCAAATAAAATGGTTTTGCAGACCAAATGAATGTTATATATTTTTTAGTTTATTTGAAAGAGCCTCATCCTCAAGTCTTGTGTTTATCTTTCGGGGTAAATATTGGATTTAAGGTATAGTGCTCTTTCATAAAAGTGATTGTTTGGGTGCTAAAATATTATATATATATATATATATATATATATATTAAGTAAGGAGCCAAGCTACAATTCATTAAAATTAAAGTAAACCTATTACAAAGAGAAAGAAAAAGAAAGAGAGCCTATAAAAGGAGGCAACCTCTCAAAACAACAAAAAGGAGCTATCTGATATAAGGAAGAGGCAGCAAATCACTAGATAAGAGGAAATTTAGTGGGGGAGGGATCCTCTTGCTCACCAAAGATTCTTCAATATAGAGACCCCTTCTAGCTAGACAATTGGAGGGTCTATTTCCTTCTCTGTGGATATGGGAGAACTTTATAGGGTAGTTCTTCAGCAATTGATGAATCCCAGAAATCCAGCTTAATTAAGTTCCATGGAGTGTCATAGGAGCCCTTGATAATGTTAATAAGCATCAAAGAGTTAGATTCAACCCATAGCTGGTTGAAGTGGCAATATCTGGCTAAGTTAAGGGCCCAAAAAACAGCTTGACATTCAGCTTCAAGGGGATCCAAAGCTTTAACAGGGGATTGGAAGAACAAGATGCACCTTCCCTCATGTTTCCTGAAGACACCACCAATACCACCAGACTGAGATTTATAGCTACCATCAGTGTTAACTTTTATCCAGCCATACTGTGGTAGAGACCAGCAAATTTTCAAGGCTTTGGTAATGGAAGAATTAAAAGATGGGCTCAGCTCCAACACAGCTTCAAAACCTTTAAATTTAATCCGTTTTTGTACAGAGGCAATACAGTTTAGACCGACCTTTATTGGCTCTATAGGAGAAGCTTCATACTTCAAATGGTTTCTAGCCATCCAAACAAACCAAGCCACAATGTTGGGGATGTCTTGAAGATTGATTCCCCTCCAATCTGACCAGCAGTTATATAATACCTCCCATGTTAGATTCATAGTTGGGACATTCATTTTTCCAATCACAATAGACCAAACTTCCTGCACCCAAGGGCAGGCAAAAAGTAGGTGGACAATTGTTTCCTCCTGAGTAAGACAGAAAAAACATCTAAAGGGACCCCTTAGGCCCTTCAATTTCAATTTCAATATATCATCAGTGGGAATCAATTTTAAGAAGAGTCTCCATATAAAAAATGACATGGAGGGAGTGAAAAATTTATTCCAAATTGTTTGACCCCAATCCACCACCTGTTGGGGAGGCTGAGAAGATAGTAAGTTCTTTTTTATAGCAATTATGTCCTTTTTCCCAGGATTAACAGAGAGTTTCAGAATATTGGAGATTTGAGAAGGGCTGCAAAAAGGAAGAATAGGAGTAAGATTCCACTTATCATGTTCCCAAAGGTCCTTGACAATCTTTGGAGAGGCTGGAGCAATTTGATCATTCAGAAGATTGCCTTCCAAAGACCAATTATCCCACCATATGTTAACCAATCTCTCACCAATCTCCCAGACATACATTTTTTCAGCTTCCTCCCTAATCTGCAACATCTTTTTCCAAATGCGGGAATCCCCAGCAACATCTTTTTCCAAATGGGGGAATCACCCAAACCACAGATACATGGGTATGGTGTTGATGCTTGCAATATTTTCCCCCCAAGAACTCAGCCCAAAGCGAGGATTGAGATCTGAATTTGATCCAGAGTTTGCAGAGGTTAGTATGCATAATTTGGGGGAAGGACTTGAAGCCTAACCCTCCTTCCATAAATGGTTTACATACCTTAGCCCAATTAGTCCAATGTTTTTTCTTCCTTTGACCAGCCCATAGAAATCTATTGAAAATTCCTTCTAATAATCTTTGAGTTGACTTTTTCAATATATTCATTTGCAGGAGATATGTGGGAATAGCAGATAAAACACTTTTCAGAAGTGTTATCCTACCCCCATTGGATAAAAAGGAATTCTCCCATGCTTGAAGCTTGCTTTAAATCTTTTCTAAAATGTGATCAAATTGAGAGTTTTTTGTTCTTCCTTTGATAAGAATTACCCCAAGATATTTCACAGGGAGATGGATATTGGTAAAGCCAGTGAAATCAAAAACCCAGGTCTTTAGCTCACTTTTGCATTGTTCGTTGAAGATGGAGATGCCCTTCTGCTTATTTAATTTCATACCAAAGGCCTCCTGAAAACTCTCCAAGCTTTGCAAGAATAATTTAATAGCAGATTTGGAAGCTTTTGAAAAAATAATGATGTCATCAGCAAAAGCCAAATGATTGATTAAGGGGGAAGATCTATGGCTATAAAGGGAGAGGGGTTTCCTAGTAGCCAACTCACTCAAGATTCTGGATAAGTAGTCAAAAACTAAAATAAAAAAGGTAGGGGAAAGGGGGTCACCTTGTTTGATACCTCTAGATGCACTGAAAAAACCATGGGAGGTTCCATTGATGAAGATGGAATGAAAATTATTAGTCAATCATATGTTGATTAGAGAGATAAAGGAAGGGGAGAAACCTCTAACAATGAGAACTTGTTCAATAAACTTCCAACTGATTGTGTCATATGCCTTTTTGATATCCAATTTGAGAATTAAGTTACCTCCTCTAGTGATTCTGTCCAAATCTAGTACCAACTCTTGAGCCAAGAGCACATTATCAACAATACTTCTATCCTTGATGAAGGCTGCCTGATTCCTGCATATAAGATGATTTAAATGAAGTTGTAATCTATGGAACAGAACTTTGCTTATTATCTTGGATATAACTGAAGTGAGGGTAATGGGTCTGAAATTTCCCCATTTGTGAGGAGTTTTTTCCTTTGGAACCAAAGTAATAGTAGATAAGGATAAATATTCGGGGAGATCAACCCCCCAAAAAAAGCTTTGGACTGTAGCAATGACCTCACCCTTCACAATCAGCCAAGCCTTTTTATAAAAATCTGCTGTGAACCCATCAGGTCCAGCTACTTTTGTGCTGTCAATGGAGTTCAGAGCTTCCCATATTTCCTTTTCATCAAGAATATCAGTGAGAGATGAGCTTTTGGTGAACTTCCTTTCCTTATCAAACAAGGTATGCTTAATGGGAGGTTGAAAGGTAGGAGCTTGTTTGAAAATATTTTGAAAATATTGAACAACATTATCAACTATGTTCTTAGCAATAGTAATCCCGTGACCCTCCTGAGAAAGGATTTTATGAATTGTGTTGCATTTCCTCCTATAGTTGATACCTGTAGTTGATACAAGCATGATAATATTTAGAATTTCTGTCCCCCTCACAAAACTTCATTTTTTTGTCCTTTTGAGCATAGAATGCCTCCTGCATGTTGCTTGCATCCAGCAGATGTTCATTTGCAGACTGAACATCCATTTCAGACCCTATGCTAAAAGACATGAGCTGTTATAATTGTAATACCTTCAGTTCAGCCTCAAGGACTTTATTATCAATGTTCCCAACCACCTCCCAATTCCAATTAGAACAATTTTTACTGACTTTTTTTATGTAAAAGCCAGAGTTTTATACCAGGGATGTGATGATGAACATCAGTCCAAGCCATTGATACTTGATTGAGAAAATCCTTATGCATGGACCACATATTGAAATATCTGAACTTGGCTTTACCTTTAGAATTGTTGGAAGAAATCTTAATAAGTAAGGGTCTATGATCAGACCCACTCATAGCCAAATGTTGGACAGAAGTATGCAGGAAATCTCTGAACCAAAAATCATTCACCAAAACTCTATCCAGCCTCTCCCAAATCTTCCCCCTTCTTCAAGTGTACTTAGGGCCAATAAAACCCAAATCAAAAAGTCCAACAGACTGAATGTTGTCATTGAAATTGTTCATTAAATTGATATCAGGAGATCTTCCACCCTTCTTCTCACTAGGTGAAGAGAGACAGTTGAAGTCTCCCCCAACAATCCAGAAGTCCCTTATAGAATAGCTGAAATCTTGTAATAAAAATTTTATTCCTTCAAGTATTAAACCACCTGAACTTGAACTGAAAGTATTACCTGCCCATTTAAAACAAGTGTTTTTAAGAGATTCATTATATCTTCTGATTTAACTAAAATTCAAGAATAAAAATTAATAGAAATGTTAAAAAGATATAAAAAGGCTTTTAATGGACTTTAACAGATATTAAAAGAATTAATCCTTCAATTTGTATGCACAGAATTCTATTAAATGAACAATACAAACCTAAAGTTGATCCTCAGAGGATATTAAACCCAATAATGAAAGGCTGTTAAAAGAAATCTTAAAATGGTTAGATGCTGGAATTATATATCCTATTTTAGACAGTGCTTAACTTGAATTTTTGCAGGATCTACTTCTATGCCATTTTCAAAAATTTTATGCCTAAGTACAATTCCTCATGCAACCATAAATTGACATTTTTCCTAATTTAGTACTAGGTTTATTTGTTACATAATTACAAAACTTTTTCTAAATTATTTAAACATAATTCAAATAAAGTCTCAAATACAAAGAAATCATCCATAAATACTTTCATTCCATGTTCAATCAAATTACTAAAAATTGACATCATACATCTTTGAAATGTCGCAGGTGCATTGCATAATCCAAAAGACATTCTACAAAAAGCAAATGTTCTATAAGGGCTTGTAAATGTTATTTTCCCTTGATCCTCAGAGCAATTGAAATTTGATGTTACCTGATATATCCATCTAAAAAGCAGTAATATTTTTTTTCAACCAATCTATCCAACATTTGGTCTAGAAAGGGTAAAGGAAAGTGATCTTTCATGGTGGCCAAGTTTAATTTTCTATAGTCTATAAAAATTCACCAACCAGTAACCTGTCTTAATGGAATTAATTCATTTTTCTCATTTAATTCAACTGTCACTCCTTCTTTCTTTGGAATAATTCTAGCTACTGAGTGTCTGGATAAGTTGAAAGTGGGGGCATCCAACTTCAAAGGTCTTCCCAAGGCTTTGCCAATGTTGAAGAGAACCTTGTGGTTGAAAAAGTGTAGTTTAAGTCCAGGTAACTTAAACCAAATAGGGACAATGGGAAGTTCTTTACTGGGGTCAAAACCAGGAGTCCACTTTAGCAATTTCATCAAGATTCCTTCAATCAAAATAGATTGTGTAGAAAAGATTCTAGCATAGCCTTCTTCCCTTGTGAGATTGATGAGAATATGTCTTCCATCAAGTAGGCCTGCTTTCCAGGCCCCTTTGAATTTTAGTCCATCAAAATATATTCTCACAGATTCCATTTTAGGGTGGCCAAGTTGAAATTTACCAATTAAGGTGAACTTATAACATTCAGTAAGACCATTTAGGTCCTCCTCAGTAAAGTAGATAGCCAATTTCCCACTCTTCTTGCATATAGGCTTGAAGAGAGGGTCATTACCCTCACGATACTCTTGAGGAAAAACTAAATCATCAGGACTCTGAACTTTATCATATCATTTCCCAATAATGTCAGCAAAAGTGGCCTTGGCCCACTGAATATTTGTGGAAATATCAGTTGTATTAGGGTCAGACATCACTGAAAGATCCCCAGTACAAAAAACTAGCAAAAGGGGTCAGAGCTGTGGAACTAACATTGAGTTGTCGATTTCAAGTAACTGAGTAGTAAATGAAAGAGTGGAGCAACAAAGGCACAGTAGAGACACAGCAGTAGAGAGAAATCCAAAAAAGAGCACCCCCCAGATACTCTTGAGGAAAAACTAAATCATCAGGACTCTGAACTTTATCATATCGTTTCCCAATAATGTCCGCAAAAGTGGCCTTGGCCCACTGAATATTTGTGGAAATATCAGTTGTATTAGGGTCAGACATCACTGAAAGATCCCCAGTACAAAAAACTAGCAAAAGGGGTCAGAGCTGTGGAACTAACATTGAGTTGTCGATTTCAAGTAACTGAGTAGTAAATGAAAGAGTGGAGCAACAAAGGCACAGTAGAGACACAGCAGTAGAGAGAAATCCAAGTAACCAGACAACCCACACAGTAGAAAGAATAACCCAAGCAACCAGACAAACAAACAGCAAACAGTGGGGCTAAGCAATGGAATAGTAATATTTGAAAAAACCAAAACCCGGGAAGAGGTAAAGAGTTAGAGAAAAGAAGAACTTCCAAAAACCAGTGATGAGAGGAGAGAAAACTAGTAGATTTTGATTCCGGCGACCGACAGCTTCCAATGGGCTACTCCACACCAAAAATAGTGTGAACACCGTCATCAACAAGTACTTCCATAGAAAATTGGGCTTCGGTAGCCCTTCAATCCTTCCAGTTGCAGTTTCTCCTTTGGGTTCGGGTTAATGATTCAGTCCTCAAACTTGATCTGATTTCAAATACTGACAGCTGACAACCAATGCTTAAGTCAGATCTTCAACGATCTTAACTTCTTTCCCTTAGCAGAAACGGGAGCAACAAGCTTGGTAGGTACTGCGGCAGCAGTAGTCTTGACAAGGGTAGTTTAGGTTAAACTGAACTGATGATTCTTGGACCTCTGGAGCGGCGACTTTCATTAAGATGAAAAGAGTTTTCCCTAGGATGACCTCGAGATCTTTAAATCTGACTTCGAACTGGATGGTAGGGGTGACATTGCGGGCATCGCAATTCCTTGGCAGGTTGCACGAGAAAGTGAACATTTGGAATGCCATTGCAACAACTTCAAAAAAGGAAAGCTCTGGGGTTAGCTTTGTAGCCAATACCTCATAATCTTAGTGCGAACACTAAAAATTAACAGAGGTCGGTCTGTAGACCGGGTAAGTCTTTATTTAATTTATGGATATTTTAAGATTTTAGTAAAAGTATTTTGAATGTTAAAAGATTTAATTAATATAAGGAAAATTAAAGAGTACGCACAGTACGACATAATTTGATTTAATTTGTAAAATAATTTGTAAAATAGATTTAATTTGTAAAATAGCAAATCAAACTTGAAAGGGAAAAAAGTGAAGTTCAAGACCCAGTGCAGGACCAACTTTACAACATACAATGCCCAAGAGAAATTAATCCACCAACACACCTATTTGTGGTCCGATCCCACATAAAGATTAAAATGTCCTTAATAGACCCTAAACCTTTTTGTTCAAGGGTGATTGAACAGATGGTCCTGAAGTTCAAAAGAGTTGACCGTATTTTCCCAAGAAAGAAAAGGGTACAGCATGCCAATGAAAGAAGGGTATTTCGGTCCAAGAGGGTCGTAGACACGTTACCGATCCATGAGGATAGTATTTTCTGATTTAAATTGAGAGAAAGCTAATCCCCAGTAGAGTAGCAGAAGCCAAAAGCTGTCGACTCTATTTTGTTTTGGGAAGTTGCTCGAGGGAAGCCGGTCGGTCGCCAAAATCAAAATTCCATTGCCCGCTTCGGACGGGCATTTAATTTTCATACATATATAAGTTTGGAAAATTATGAAATCAAACTAATCCCATATCCTTCATAGTTTAAATGAAAGAGCACTACACCACAAGCTATGTATTTATCTCAAAAGATAAACACAAGACTTGAGGATGAGGGTCGATCAAATAAAATAAGAAATATATGACATCCATTTAGTCTATGAAAACCATTAAGTTAGTAAGCCGACAAGTTTCCCTATTTAATATAAAGAATTAAATAGGGTTTATATTAAGCTGAGTTTGGAAAACGTTCCTATAAGGGAAAGCCCCTACAGTTAATAAAATCTTAAATGACAGAAGTCAATCAAGAAAACTCTCGATAAAAATCATGGAATATTATCATCAAAGAGGTCAAAAGGATAGGACTTTTACAACAAAATTGGACAAAGAGGTGTGAAATGGAAATGACTTATATTTGAAACATTTATTATAGAATCCAAAGGAAGAGAGACTAGGGGATGTCATAGATCTAGAGGAGGACCTCAGGGACTTCCCAAGCTACCTTATGGTTTGGCTTCAGTTTTGGAGAGAAATATTTAAATATTTCATCCTGCCAATTTTATTAATTAGGGCTTACATTTGTGTGAAACTATCATACAAATAGCTTGGAAGATGTGAAGATTTAGGTCGTGACGAACGACAACATCAAAATCCTAAGACGAGTTAGGGCATAAATTGTACAGCAAAGCTATGCAAAAGGCTTAAAGATGACTTGAGGATTTACGTTGCATAAGAAAATAACCTCAAAATCCTATGACCTATTGTTTAATTCTAAGGAAAGATATGATATTGTAGATCCTCTTAGTGATGAAGATGGTCGTACCTCCCACAATGCTAGCGCCAAGCTCCTCGTCGTGACGAGTTTAAATATTTTAATGTGTCAGGTTATGATTTCAAATCAAATATTGCTATGATTATGGTTCTTTAAATATTGTGGGGCATATTAAAGTTGATTAGAGCGACACCGGTTAGGATCCTATGGTTCCCTCATTTTGGTACCACAATTTTTTTTTGGATTCACTTAGTCTAAATGAATTTACTAAACTTGACTCAATGAGCTCCATACTTTCATTTAGACCATGAAAAATATCCTTAGCAACCATAGGTTTCCTCCTCCAAGGGATTCTCAATCATCCGAGAGAAACATCTTAATTTAGTAGCAATTGTTGTTCTGTAATGTTTGTGGTTAATTTAGAGTTGTCTTATATTTTGAATGTTATGACGGTGAATTTTATCTTGATTAATTTTTGTCTCAGTCAAAAATTGGAAAGAATCACATGAGATGGTATGAATGAGAATGTAGCTCATATGATTGAGTGTAAATAAGTAGGAAAATATACATTGAAGAGTGTAGAGTTAGAGGAATTTAAAGTGATAGGTTAAAGCCCCCAACTTGTTTTCTTGTTTTAAGTTCTGATACGAGATGTTAGCCCCCAGGTGGAGAGAATCGAGAGAAATCTAGAGTGAAAGCTAGTATCTTCCCTACCTAGTCGGTCTTCAGAACTATTCAAACTTTTAATTAGTCAATGATCTTTATAGCATCTCTAAAACGGGCAAAAAATATTATTGCTCCTATTTGGCATAGCACAATATGCATACATCCACAATAGAATTCCTATACTTATTACTGATTCATGATAAGGAGAATAATATTTTCATATTTAGTGCTTTTCTTCTACAAAAACTCAAGTTATCTTTTTAAGTTTGTAATGTTTTTGACAAAATAGTAAAATTACCAAAAAGATTTAAACATTCTTTACTACAAAAACATCTTTGGTTTAAATAATTATCTTTTTAAAAATAGAAAGTATTCCAAAAAGTGCATATTGCATATCTTTCCTATGAGTTTGATATTCAGTTCTTAATCAAAGGTCCTATATTACTTGATAACGATACATATACTTGCATAGTATCCCAATATAAATTAAAAGTTAAATTCTTATTTTCTTCAAGATCAAGTTTTTGGTTTTTTTAGTGAAATAAGGAAATATGAGTGAAAAATATAATTAGAATTATTGTTATACTGTTGCATATAAGCAGTTCTGGGATCAGTTATCTAAGATGTAATTAAATATAGGGGTTTGCTCCTATAGGAAGCTTGTCCAAACCTAGTTTAATATAAACCCTATTTAATTCTTAATGTTAAATAGGGGAACTTGCGGCAAATAAAATGATTTTGCAGACCAAAT
>NW_018165270.1:133804-146799 GCF_001263595.1 Phalaenopsis equestris | reverse complement strand
TATATATATATATGGCTTCATTCATGTTAACTTAAAAAATGGGAATACAAATCCACATGGGGTAGTGAAGCCCCCTCTGACTACCAGAACACACCTGTGGGGTCCTTAAACCAATTACAACTCCACATAAAATCCCCAAAATTAAACTATATCAGAAGGAGACACCAAGCCCAATAAAATCAAAAAATAAAATTACATCAAGCCCCAATTAAACATAAGATAGACCATAGAAATAGTGACAGCGGTCCAAAGTGCAAGGAGGGTAGTAGAGATCTCTGTCCAGACTTGCAACCAGTGAAGGCAAACTAACTGTTACTCTGATTCGCAATTCTTATATGGGGAAGATTGATTATATCACCATGAAACAACAGTTGGAGTTGGGCAGGAGGGATGGTGCCCACAGTTGTGCAATTGTAGCTAATGCCATATCTTGCGAGCCAATTGATAGGTTGGTTGCCCTCCTTGAAAATAAAACTGAAATTCACATGAAGGTGAGTAGTAAGCTTCTTGATATTTTGAATCCAGTAAGAGTGATTCCAGGGATGCATATCCTCAGTTCTTAACATTTTGATGGCCACAGTAGAGTCCACCTCAAACCAAATGTTAGTCCAACCAATCTTAGTTGCAATGATGATTGCCCAATAGACAACTATGATTTCTATTTCAATTATATCAATAGCTAATACTGGGGTATGGAAGTATAGGAGGCAATGGCCTAAGTGATTTCTGAAAATACCTCCTACCCCAGCCCCCAACTCAGAGAAGCTCCCATCAGTGTCGATATTGATAGTGTTAGCCTTAGGAGGAGTCCAGAAGACTTTGTAAATATGTTTAGGAGTTTCCCTGCTTTCCAAATAACATTTAGATATGTTTGGGAAATTTTTTCGTCTAATCAGCTTATGGATGTAAGACATAATGTTCCTAGCCACCTTTTCAGCATTGTAACCATTTTCCTCAAATTTGGCTTCATTCATGTTCAGTCGAACAAACCATGCTACAATGAAAGGTATAGTACCATAATTAACTTTATGCCAACCCTGCCAGTAATTAGTGAGTTTATCCCAAGTGAATCAAAGGTTTCAATGTTCAGCTGATTAATAAGCAAGTTCCAAATTTTCTGGACAAAGGTGCATTAAAAAAAACAGGTGAGTGCTAAATTCTTCTTCTTGAAGGCACAACCCACGTCTAGAAAACCCTCTAGAAACTTTTAACTTGAGTAAGTCATCGGTAGGTACAAACTTTTTTAAGAATTCTACAGCTAAAGAAGGCCATAGAAGGAGATAGAGTTTTATTCCAGAGAATGTCCCCCCAAGGAATCTATTCAAGTCATAAATTTTGGAATATAGCTTTTGTGAGACTTTGAGTAGAGTATATCTGCCAAACATGTTTGTTAATTTTATTCCTGTCAAACTGTATTATGGCAATTCTTTCGACAGATTGTTCCTGCAAAATAGTAGAGAGCTTTGTGATGGACCAACTGTTAGCTTCCCAACAGTCAGCAATTTTGAGGTTATTATTAAGGGAGGTGAGTGGGATCTCAAGCCAAAAACTGATGTTACCCATTCCCAAGTCCCAAAGAAAGAGGTCTTCAGCAATATTTCTGATCTTTAGCATCTTCACCCAAATTTTAGAGTCACCAGCCTTTCTTTCCGTCAGTGTAGGATGTTGGTGTCTACAACATTTCCCCGACATGAATTTAGTCCATATTGAAGTCTGAGTTTTAAATTTAATCCACATCTTACACAAGTTGATTTGAAGGAGCTGGTTCATCCCTTTAAAACCTATACCCCCAGCCAATTGGGGAGTGGCCACCTTTTGCCAAGAAGCCCAATACATTTGTTGTCTTTGTCCAGTCCAAAGGAATCTATTGAAGGCTCTCTCCATCTGAATTTGGGTGCTTTTCTTCATAACAGTCATCTGTAGGACATAGGAAAGAAAAGTTATTAAGATAATTTTCAGCAAAGTAATCCTCCCCCCATTTTATAGGTAAGATTGTGTCCATCCATAAAGGAATTAAGAGATCTTGTTGAGGACATCTTCAAACTGGATCTGTTTAGTCCTGCCAGTCATCAAAGTAACTCCAAGGTATTGGATGGGAAGCTGAGTACAAGAAAACCCTGTATAACCAGTAGCCCACTACTTACAATTGGAAGAGGCTTTCTTATTAAGGAGGAGCTGACTTTTTTCCCCATTAAATTGCATCCCTGAGTGCATTTGGAATTTTTGTAAGCCTTGGAAAACTTTCTTTACTGCATTCTTATGAGCACTGGAAAAAATCATGATATCATCAACATAAAGAAGATGTGAAATAACATTGTTAGAGCTGTGATGATATCTGGAATAGTTTTGAGACAAGAGAGCTGCATCAAGCATTCTAGACGAGTAGTCTATAACTAATATGAAGATTTTAGGGGATAGAGAGTCCCCTTGCTTCAATCCTCTGGTGGCAGTAAAGGAACCCCAAGTTTGGCCTTTGAGTAGAACGGAGTGGGCATTGTTTTTTAACCATCTATGAATGAGTTGGCAAAATGTATGCTGAAATCCCCTAGCTGTGATCACCTCCAATATAAATTCCCAACTGATAGTATCATAAGCCTTCCTTATATCCAATTTATAAACCAGGTTACCTCCTCTACATGTCTTATTCAAGTCATACAGAAGTTCTTATGCCAAAAGAGCATTGTAAATTATAGATCTTCCTTGGAAAAATGCAGTCGGATTGGATTTAATCGAAAACTCTAGGTGGTGTTTCAATCTGCTCACTATAATCATACTTATAATTTTGTTGAGGATTGTAGTAAGACATATAGGTCTGAAGTGATTCCAAGTATTTTGTCTTTCAAATTTAGGAATCAGAACATAAGTAGAATCCTTGAAGTAATGAGGAAGGTTGGTACCTTGAAAGAAGCTAACCATTACGGGAACAACATCAGCTTTGACAGTTTCCCAAGCATTTTTGTAAAAATCAGCAGTATACCCATCAGGACTAGCTGCCTTAGAACTATCAATAAAGTTAATGGCCTCCCAGATTTCTTGTTCTGTAGGGGGGTCAGTTAGATGGAGATTTTTGGTATACTCGAGTTCTTCAGAGAAATAATGTGTTTCAATGGGAAGTCTTGTATTTTGCACTTGATTCAACATTTTTTTATAATAATTGGTGGCATAAGCAGAAATGGAGATGTTGTCATGAAGCCAAATACCCTCCTTGGTATGTATAGTATGAATTGTGTTGCATTTCCTTCTATATTTGATATAGGCATGGTAAAATTTAGTATTTTTGTCCCCATCAGTGAAGATATTCACACCTACCTTCTGTTTCAAAAATAGTTCGTGAAATTTAAGGGCACTGAGCAGTTTATTTTGTGCCATGAGTAGTTCCTCCTCCCCTATAGATCCTTGTTGTACATCCTAGTCAAGTTTTGTGACATTTCTTTCAGCATCTGTCATCTTAGTGAATACATTTCCAAAGACTTCCCAGCTCCATTTCCTTAAGGCCTTTCCTGCTTTCATTTGGAGTACGCTCAGTTTCACTAAGGGGTCAGGGTGAGAGATGGCTGACCAACTTTCTGCAATAATTTTAGGGAAAAGAGGATGGGAGGACCACATATTGAGATATCTGAATGGGGAGGGGGTAATGGGCAATTCTGTAGAGGTAAGGCTTATTAGGATGGGCCTATGATCAGAACCAGCAAAGCTGAGGTGAGTAACAAAAGTGAGCAAAAATTGAGAGTGCCAGCAGTCATTAACTAGAAATCTACTTAGCCTTTCCTACTATTGACCCCTTTTCCAGGTAAATGCAGAGCCCTTAAAGCCCAAACCAAAAAGCCCAACATTGCTGATGTTGTCACAGAAAGTGGAAATTTTAGCAAAATTGGGGGGTCTTTCACCAGATTTTTCTGCAGAGGAGGCAATACAGTTAAAATACCCCCCACACCAAGCATGGAGAATCCATATGTTGACTAATTTATTGGAGATATGCCAAAGCTCCTTTCTGTCCTCCTTAGTACAACTTACATATACTAAGGAAGAAAAATTTTTATGGCCATTAATATCAAAGGATAAGTGAACAAATTGTTTGTGATTAACCAAGATGTTCCAAACTATCTCTTTTCTGCAGAAAACCCATATTTTATTATTGTTATTAGCAAAGTGTGTAAAGCCATTGAATTTCTTAATTTTTTTTTAGGGTGTTTATACTCCATTGGTCCAAGTATGACAATACACCATAGTTTATGGTTATGATTAAAAAGCAATACTCTTTTAAGAGATAGGGGGTGAGTCATATCCCTAATATTCCAGCATATGAGATTAATCATTATTAGGTGAGAATTGAATGGATGGCTGAGACCTTGATCTAGTTCTACCTCTATGATAGTTATAGGGGGAGCCAATCTTAGTCTTAATCTTCCCTTCAGTATGCAAGGAGCTTGTTCCTTGTTGAAGTTGTTTCACCTCAGTTAGCCTTTTCTTCTTCTTTCTAGCTATCTGGACTTGCCAATCTTCTTCCAGTGTGTGTTGTAGCTCAGCCATTGTGATGTCAACAATTTTTTTCCTGAGCTCTATGTTAGGAACACTGTTTTGGACATTTTCTCTTATCTCTCCAATTGGAGGAGAAGGTGGGGTAATAATAACAACTTCATTAACTTTTGTTCTCATCAGAGGATGTCTCAATACACTGTGAGTCAGATAATTCCCCCAATGGATCATCAGAGGGAATATCTTCAACATTCTATGAGGATCTAATGTTATCAATGTAATTAACTCCAAGCTGCTTTCCAGCTCTAATATCTTTCAGTTTACTAACTTCATCAGCATTAACACCTTGTCCAGCTTCCCTTGTGCTCTTGTCAGTAAATTTTCTTGAAGGTAGGTGTAGCCTATAGCATTTCTCCATGATATGACCAAACATTTTACAATGTTAGCAATAGTATGGTCTTTGTTCAACAACTATTTCCTGCCAAAATCCTTCAGCCTCTGAACCAATCCAAATTTTCTTTATCTCTGGGAGTGTTATATTTCTATCTTTTTGGATTCTTGCAAGTGCAGGCCTTGCCTTGTTAAATGTTGGAGCATCAACCTTTAAAGGTGTACCCAATGCTCTCTCAATATTAAAAAGAGCATTGAGTTTGAAGAAGGGTGAAGCGAGTCCATGCAGCTTGAACCACACAGGTACCACAGGAGGATCTTTGGTTGGATCAAAGTCTTTAGTCCATTTTTGTATTTTCATAGTAGTCTTAGAAATTACCACTGCTTGTTTAGCAAATAACTTAGCATAGTCTTGCTCCAGTGACAGCTGGATAAGTAGATGCCTGCCATCTGTCAAACCAAGCATCCACTGTCCAATGAAGTTTAGTGAATTGACCAAAGGAAAATATGTTGAGATTTTCATACCTATTTTACACTGATTGATGATATTACACTATAAAGAAAGGTATTTTTGATGTTTTATTGCAGGTATGTTGAATGATGGTTATTAGAACAAACGCGAATTTGGAGCAAAAAAGACCAAAATATGAAGATTTGATCTTGGGCGCCGAAGACGGGCTCGACGCCGCCGACGGCGGGTTTTTCCCGAGAGTCCATAATTAAATATTCTAGAAGGCTGCCAACGGCGCCATTAAGGACGCCGATGTTGAGCACGTCATTTCTCCCAACAGATGCATTCAATGTGGACGATTTTTGAAGGGACGCTTGGGCAACTCTTGAAAACTCATCTACAACTTTAAAAGAAACAATTTGGAGGCCAAAAAAGGGGGTGTCCACTGAGTCTTTATTTTTTGTGGTGCCCATTAGAGTGTAGAGAATGGTTAGTATTGGAGAGTGGTTAGTATTTTGAGGAATTCTTCAAGAGATTGTAAGAGTGGAAGGAAAGTGAGAGATTTCTTCCTCCTTGCAGCTTCGAAGGAGAATTCTATGTGTCGTAAATAAAGGAAGAGATTGAGAGGAACTTTAATGACTTTGCTTTGGGAGTAATTATAGATAAGTTGTATTTACTTATTGAAGTTTGTATGACTTTACTTTTATATATAAATTCCAATTTTTGTCGTATCTTCACCATGAGTTCTGAGTAGTTTTTTCTGTCTTTCTCCTTGTCTTGAGATTTTGTGAAATGGTGATTTAAATCTGTTATGCCATGAGAATGTTAAAGAAGTTGTGATGATATTTTCACTTCAATATTAATTTACTTTCAATCTAGCTAATTGATTTGTTAAAATATGTTGAGTTTTACAGCTAAAGTGAAGATTACATCCAAGATTTAGGGAGGTCAATTGGAGATTTTAGAGTGATAGGCTAAAATCCTCAATTCGGTCCTATCGTTTGGGTGCTGAAGTATAGATGTTAGCCCTCAGGTGAGGGGAACGTGGGAGCTCCGAAAAGAGAGCCGGTATCCTACTAGACTAGCCGCAGATTTGGTAACCAATCATATGATTAGTCAATGTTCTTTATTTTTTGTCCAAAGGGTAAAGAATAGGTATGCTGATATTTGGCACAATACAATTTGAATTGATTCAATTTATCCATTCACTTATATTTCTTGACAAGGAGAATGATGCTTTCTTATAAATTGAACATCACATTAGAAACTTTATTAGTAGAATTAGTTAATTAAGAGTTTATTAAAATTATATTTTTTTAAACTACCTATTAGTGAAAAATATGCAATTTGAACTATATTATTGTGATTAAGTGTTGATTTTTTAAATCTTAGTTTGTAGCCTCTAAAATTAGTCCTTGTGGGATTGATATCCAGGACTCCATTAGAGCCATGTATTACTTGAGCGATACGTATACTTGCGTTGATAAGTGTGACTTTGCAATTATTTAATATTTTATACATATTTAGAGGATTTAAATCTTTTAGCAACTGTATCAAATTCTTATATTTTTAAGCATATATAAAGTCACTATTATGAATCAAACAAGTTTCTAACCAGATCCATTTTGGGGTGGCCCAATTGAAAATTTTCCACTAGAGTGAATTTGATTTCCTCATTTAATGAGGAAATTTCATTAGTAGAAAAAGATACAACAGTTTCTCCTTCTTTGGAGCCAAGCGGGTGGATGCAAGGGCAAGACACCTTACCAACAGCTGTATCTTGAAATTCCTGTGGGAATATGAGTTTTTCTGGATCTTGAAGGGAGTCATTGGCCTTTACAACAACCCCAACATAAGTAGCTTTTCTCCACTGTGAATTAATGTGGAAATCAATAGAAGTAGTCATTGAGGTGAAAGCCTTAACAGCATCCACAATCAAGAAACCCTGAAGTTCCCAATGGGAGGAGAAGGAGTGTACTCAAACCTCTGATCTCCAGACAATAATAGAGAATGTAGACAAAAAATGTAAGGGGAAGCACCAACTCAATGGAACAATAACCAGACAACAGAAAACTCCAGTCTCCGTGGGGGCTAAGTAGAGAAACCACTAAAGTGTAAACCAAGGAAGGTAGAAGGCACTACTCACCACTATGTCAGCTCTCACAGACCACAACCAGCTACTGTAGAGTTTCATCTCCATAGAAAACCTAGCAGAGCTCCTCCTCAAGCTGCCACCTCCATCAATATCTGTATATATATATATATATAACCCTGTAACTTCTTTGGAGTAGCAGATATAATTGTGATGCTAATGAGATATATATAGATATATACATATATCTCCTTACTTTGTTTGGTGTAGCTACTATATATATGTGTCCATATATATATAGAGCATTTAGGCTCTTTCTATTTTCCTTTTCTTTTGAGAGGGCTTATTTCCCGAATACTTGTAACCCCCTTTGTCTATTAACATGTAAGGAGCCTTAGTTGCTCTTTTCTTGTAATATATATATTGATGAAGGAGTTGCTTATGACTCCCTACATGTTGAAGTAATAAACTAGTACAGACATTAGAGAAGAACTGGGGACTCTTTTTTGGTTCAATACATAAACCCAAGAACTCCCCCAAAAAAAGATTAGGGACCACCCCCCAAAAAAGGGAAACTACAATGACTCAACAAAGAAAGAAAAGGAATGTAAGATTGCATTTGCACCAATTTTAGTCATGTGTCCATATAGGCATTTCTGAAGTGGGGAACTTCTAGAATATCTCCTTGCAGCAGATAATGGAGAGCTGGTGGAGGGTTAACAGCAAGCTCAGTTTTGTTAGAGTGTGATCCAAGCTGGGCCAACCAGTTTGCAGACTGATTTCCTTCCCTATAGATGAAAGTGAACTGGATTTGTACCTTGCTACTAAGATCTCTAATTTTATTTAGCTAGTGTGAGTGATGCCAGGGAGTTCCCTGCTGATTTAAGAGGTGAATAATTACAACAGAGTCCACTTCTAGCCAAAGCTTATTCCAATTATGAAACCCCCGCTTATGGTATCATAAGCTTTCCTTAAATCCAGATTATATACTATATTGCCCCCACTACAAGTTTTGTTCAAGTCCTGTAATAATTCTTAAGCTAGAAGAGCATTATCAATGATGGACCTACCTATCACAAAGGCTGTTTGATTGGGCTTAATTATGGAATCCAGGTGAGGTTGTTGCCTATTCACAATGATTTTGCTAATTATTTTACTAATAATAGTGGTCAAACAGATAGGTCTGAAATGATTCCAATTCTGCTGCATATCAAATTTAGGAATCAGCACAGTGGTGGAGGCACAAAAATACTTTGGAAGATTACTGCCTTGGAAGAAGCTTTTTACTGCAGCAATAACATCAGCCTTAATAATCTCCCAAGACTTCTTGTAAAATTCAGCAGTCAAACCATCAGGACCAGCATATTTATTGCATTCTATGAAGCTGATAGCATTCCAAATTTCTTTTTCATTGGGGATATCTGCAAGCTTGAGGCTAGCAGTGTAGTTCAGTTCAGCAAGGAAGTGTGCCTTCTCAATAGGGGGTCTGAAGTTATGATCTTGATTTAACAAATCTTTGTAATATCTAATGACATCATTGTCTATATTAGTATTATCTTGTAACCACTGGCCATTGACATTTTGAATAGCATGGATTGTATTACACTTTCTTTTATATTTTATATAGGCATGAAAGAATCTAGTGCTTCTATCCCCTTCAGTGAAAATATTCATAGCTGCCTTCTGTTTAAGGAATTTTTCTTGATAATCAATGGTACTAAGAAGGTTGTTCTACGCAATCATCTGTTTCTTTTCCTCCACATTGCCAATATAAACCTCTTACTCCAAAGTTTTGACTTCATCTTCTGCCTCCTGAATTTTGGCATGCACATTTCCAAAGGTTTGCCAACTCCAACCAACTCCAATTTCTGAGGGCTTTGGCAATTTTGATTTGTAGTAAACTTAACTTGATAAAGGGGTCAGGATGTGAAACCCCTTTCCATAAGTCAACAATGTACTTATTATAGGAAGGGTGTGCAGCCCACATGTTAAGATATCTAAAAGGGGGGGGGAGTTATAATTATCAGTAGAAGTAATACTGATAAGTATAGGTCTATGATCTGAGCCAACAAGACTAAGATGAGTGATAAAAGTAAGGAGGAATTGGTTAAACCATGCATTAGGAGTTATAATTATCAGTAGAAGTAATACTGATAATTCTAAGTCTATGATCTGAGTCAACAAGACAGACGAGTGAAAAAAGTAAGGAGGAATTGGTTAAACCATGCATCATTTACCAACATTCTATCAAGTCTCTCCCAAATGGCTCCCTTCTTCCAAGTGAAAGCAGGCCCCTTGAAGCCAGATCAAAGAGACTAGCCCTGTGGATATTCTCACCGAAGGTGTTCATCTTGGCAGGATTTGGGACTCTTCCTCCAGATTTTTCAGCAGTTGAAGTAAAGCAATTTAAGTCTCCCCCCACCAGCCATGATGAGTCCATCTATTGGCTGATGTTAACTATTCCACAGCTCCTTTCTAGCATCCTTTGTGTAGCCAACATATATGAAGGTAGCTTCACCCTTATGTCCATTCATACTGAATGATAGGTGGACAAATTGTGAATGATCAATAAGAATATTTGAATTGATTTCTCTTCTGCAAAAAATCCAAATTTTATTGTTAGTGTTCCCAGAGTGGGTGAAACCAACAAACGTTTTAATTAGATTCTGAGGGTTCTTGTGAACCATAGGCTCCAGGATAACAATACACAGCAGCTTGTATTTAAAATTCAGGTATAAAACTCTTTTTAAGGAAAGAGGGTTAGCCATCACCCTTATATTCCGGCAAAGTAGGTTAATCATGAAGTGGAGGATGTGGAGAAAGAGGGTTAGCCATCCCCCTTATATTCCAACAAAATAGGTTAATCTTGAAGTGGAGGATGTGGAGAACTATTTCTTGCTCTTTTAGCCTTCAAAGAGTGTACCCCTGATTGTAATTTTTGCACTTCTTTCCATGGTTTTTTTCTTTTCCTTACTGTTTTAATTTGCCAATCTTCTTCAATGGTTTGTTTCATTTCAGTAATGATTGGTTCCTTTGGAGCTTTGTCATTGATCTCTGTGATGATTTGCTTCCGCTTCTTAGTGCAAAAGGGATGTTGGTGTGATAATTGTGATTTCAATATCTTCCTTTCTAATTGGTCTATGTAGTGGGGTGTCATCTTGGCTGTTAGGTTTAGATAGCTCTCCAAGGGGATCAATATCTGATGGAACCTCATTAGTTCTTAGGGGTGATTCTTCCATCCATTGATTTATTTCTTATCTATTTTCTAACATTGTTTCTTCAGTAATACTCCTTGTAGCATTAGTTACAGTTTTTTCAGTAGCTGTTTGAAGGTGTGATAATTTTGATTTCAATATCTTCCTTTCTAATTGGTCTCTGTAGTGGGGTGTCTTCTTGGCCGTTAGGTTCAGATAGCTCTCCAAGGGGGTCAGCATCTGATGGAACCTCATTAATTCTTGAAGATGATTCTTCCATCCTTTGATTTATTTCTTGTCTGTTTTCTAACATTGTTTCTTCAGAAATACTCCTTGTAGCATTTGTTACAATTCTTTCAGAAGCTGTTTGATTTCTTCCTGCCATTTTCTTATTTGGGGGATGTAATCTGTAACATTTGTCTACAGTTTGACCAAAAATTTTGCAATTTGGACAATAGTAAGGTTTCTGTTCTGCTATTATATCCTGCCAGAACCCTTCAACATCAGAACCAATCAAAATTCTCTTCAGTTCAGGGAGTGTGATATCTCTTTCAACTTGAATTCTAGCAAGGCCAGGTCTGGCCTTGTTATATGTGGAGGCATCCACTCCTAGAGGTGTACCTAATGCTTTCCCAGTGCTCTACCAATGTTAAATAGAGCATTAAGCTTAAACTAGGGTAGTGGTAAGCCATGTAATTTGAACCAGAGGGGAACCACAGGAGGTTCTTTACTAGAATCAAACCCTGGTGTCCATTTGGTAATTTTCATATTCATTCCAGCAATGTTAACAAATTGTTTAGCAAACAATCTTGCATAGTCTTCATCAGCTGCCAATTGAATTAGGAGGTGCCTCCCAATCAATAACCCAATTTTCCAATTGCCTACAAACTTCAACGATTCAAAAAAACTTCTGACTAGCTCCATTTTAGGAGGTCCTAGCTGAAATTTGCCCACCAAAGTGAATTTAACCTCTTCCTTTAATGCATCAATTTCTTTGGTAGTGATGTACATCTGTTTGACCTTCTCTAGACCTAAGAGGGTGAATACAAGGAATACTTCCTTTTCCAACAGTAGTATCATAAAATTTTTATGGGAATACCAAATGATCATAATCTTGTAAAATTTCAGTTGATTTTTCAACCACACCAGCATAGGTTGCTTTTGTCCATTGGGAATCTGGGGAGATATCAATGGAAGAAGCCATCACCCTTCTAGAACAATAAGGAGCTTGTAGTTTAGCTAAACAGCAAATAACTGTCCAAGAGGAAATTGGAAAAATAGGCAGAGCCACTTTTGAAACCCAAAGTGACAGCAAACAAGAAAAACCAGTGAAGTTTTCTTCCCCAAGGGGAGCCCAACAAAGAAAAAATCCCAAAGACTAGAGGAAATGAATAAAGACAGCTCCCCAAGTTTTTAGTGGAACAAAGAAGGATGAAAAACTAATGGAACAGTGTCACTGAAATGAGCTAGAAATAGAATAGTAGCCACCAATGTAACAAGTCACCACCACAAACCAAGTGATGCACCAAAAAACTAGATAAAGAAAATCAAGGACAAACTAGAAGACCAGCAAGCAAGAAATGCAGAAAGCTGGGGAAAACCAAATGAAGAAAGGAACTCCAGCATACCAAACTTCCAGCAGAGAAGAAGAAACCTTCCTCCCCCACCACCCTACCAGCAAGCCAAAATAGGGAGCCATAAAAACCCTAACAAAGCACCAGTAGCCACACCTACCAGCTCCATCTTTTATCTTATATATATATATATATATATATATATAAAGGAAAAGAGCAACTAAGGCTCCTTACATGTTAATAAGGAACCAAATGAGGATTACAAGAGTTGGAGAGATATATACCTCCCAAAAAGCAGAAACTGAAATAGGGAACACATGAGTATGGCACATAAAAAGAAATTACACATAAGGACTAACAGTAAACTCTAATACTATGTAACTCAATACCTTCCCCCAAGGGTCGCATAGAAGTTACATACATTTGATATAAGGGAGTGCCAATTTGTCACCATTTAGCAGAAATTTTAATTCAGGTGTAAGTGTCAGCCCAACAAAAGTTTGTTCAGTATTTCTACCCTGGGAGGCATGCCAATGAGCAGGACAATTACCCTCTCTAAGAATATAATTGATATTGATCTTGTATCTGGGTAGTAGGGCTAATAAAAAATTGTTCAATCTGGTTATATGCCAGGGAGGGGTTTCATCATGAAGGAGGATTTAATGCAATTAGTAGAATCTGTTTCTATGATCAAAGGACCCATGTGGCAGTAAGAAGCAATTCTGATGGCCCAGTAGATAGCTATGAATTCTGCCTCCAGAGCATCCATTGCCACAGCAGGAGCAGTGAAATATAGAATGGGAGAACCATGAGAGTTC
>NW_018165270.1:131208-133702 GCF_001263595.1 Phalaenopsis equestris | reverse complement strand
GAGTATTGTTTCCTGGAGTCCAGTGCTTTATAACATCAGGGAAGCGATGAAACTTGATCAATTTCTGAATATAAGAGATACAATTAATAATCACAGATTTTGACCCTGAAACCTTCTCATCAAATTTTCTGTGGTTTCTGTACATCCATATGAACCAAGCCACCATACATGGTATCACCCAAAGGTTGTTGTTATGCCAATCTTCCCAGCTAGTAGAAAATTTAAGCCAGCTTAAATTCTGACTATTAATGTTCAGGAGCTTGATTAAACCTGACCAAATTTCTTGTGAGAGGGCACATGAGAAAAATAGGTGATTCAAGGTTTCTTCAGCAGCACAGCAAAGTGGGCAGATTGAAGGTCCCCTCAGCCCTTTCATCTTTAAAATATATCTGTAGGCAGTAAGGAATGCCAAAGTCTCCAGCAGAAAAAGGACATAGAGGGAGTTATGAATTTACCCCAAATGGCTTTACCCCATGGAATCTAGTTCCAATTAAAGAAATGCTGGTAAATGTAGGCTGATAATTTCTGGGAATAAGCCTATTTAGTGATTATTTTGTCTTTGGAAATGGATGAGATAGGAGTATCTTTAACCCACCTCACATGTTCACTGGAAAGAATAGTGTTCAGCTGTCTGCAGTTCCACTGATTATCACACCAAAAATCTCTGACTAGATAATTAGTGTTGGGATTGGGGTTGAGGCACTCAAGTTTCTCTCCATTGCTGACCCAGTTGTTTAACAAAAAATTGATATGCCCATCTCCTAACTCCCAAAGGAAGAGTTCCTAAGCTTTATTTCTGATTTTCAGCAGTTTTGTTCATAGTTTGGAATCCCCTATCCTTTTGTCCCCTATCCTTTTGGATGCCAAAAGTAGGGTGCAAAGATCTGTAGTATTTCCCTTTTAGGAATCTTGCCTAAAGGCTGTCCTGGGACCTGAATCTGATCCGTAATTTGCAAAGATTTATGAAACCCAGGTGTTGGAAGTCTTTAAAGCCCAGCCCACCAGCTTGCAAAGGTTTACATAATTTCTGCCAAGGGAGCCAGTGAAATTGCTTTCTTTGACCAGACCAGAGAAATTTGTTGAAGATCCTTCCAATATAATCTTGAGTACCCTTTTGCATGGAGAACATTTGTAGTACATAAGCAAGCATTACAGTGATAATACTCCTTAAAACAGTGATCCTCCCACCATTAGAGAGGAAAGAGTTAGTCCAATGTTCAAGATGTGCTTTGATCTGATCAATGACATCCTGGAAATATATTTGTCTAGTTCTTCCTTTGAGCAGATGTATTCCAAGGTGTTTAAAAGGGACGTTGGCATAGCTGAATCCAGTGTATTCAGAGATCTAGTGCTTGAGCTGAGGAGTGGAGTTTTCATTAATAATAAATTGACATTTTTGTTTGTTAAGTGCCATACCTGAAGTATGCTGAAAGTGGAGAAGGCATTTATATACCCTCCTGAAAGAATTCTTGGCAGCATTGGAGAAAATAATTATGTCATCAGCATAAGCTAAATGGCTTATAAGGATATTAGATCTGTGATGGAAAGCCAAATGAGGTGAAATAATAACGAACTTATTCAATTGTCTTGAAAGGTTGTCCGGAGCAAGTATAAAATTGGTTGGAGACAAGGGGGCTTCCTGCTTGATCCCCCTGGTAGCATTGAAGAAGCCATGAAACTTGCCACTGATCAGAATTGAATGTGCATTCAATTTAAGCCATATGTGTATCAAATTAATAAATTCTTCATTGAAGCCTCAAGCAGAAAGAGTATCAAGAATGAATTCCCAGTTAATGATATCATAGGCTTTTCTTATGTCCAATTTGAAGATGACATTTCCTCCTCTACAAGATCTGTCAAGGTCTAGCAGGAGTTCCTGGGCAAGTAGGATGTTGTCAGTAATATTCCTCCCTTTAATAAAAGCCACTTCGTTGTCACTAATGAGATGATGAAGATGGGGTTACAACCTAAACACAATGATTTTGCTGATTATTTTGGAGATCACGTTGGTTAGGCTGATTGGCCTGTAATTCACCCAAGTTTTCCTATTTTGATTCTTAGGTATCAGAGTGATGGTGGAGGCACTAAAATATTTATGGGGGTCCACACCTAGAAAGAAGTTTTGGACAGCAAGCATAATGTCTTGTTTAGTCCTATCCCATGTGGCTTTATAGAAAGTAGATGTGTAGCCATCAGGCCCAACAGTTTTGAGACTAAGGCTTGTTTTATCTCATCTTCCAAAGGGGTACTAGTGAGATTTAAATTATGAACATATTGCTGACAATTAGTGAACATCTCAGTTTCAATTGGGCTTCTAAATTCCAGCTCCTTGGTGAACAACTTTTGGAAATGTTGGACTGCATCATAAGCTATCTCATCAGCATTGGTTACATTGAAGTTGGTTATGTTTAAAATCATGTTACTCTTCCTTCTATGATTGATACAAGCATGATAGTATCTAGTATTCCTATCACCATCAGTAAATTTAGTGACA
>NW_018165270.1:128673-130539 GCF_001263595.1 Phalaenopsis equestris | reverse complement strand
ACAGTTCTTGTTGATATCTAGGAAGGCTGCTAGCATAGATGAAAGATGCAAATCCCAACTGTGCTCGGATGGCAAACTGAATATGAAGAAACTGATGATGGTTAACAAGTAAGCTGCACTTAATTTCAGGTCTTACAAATAGCCAGATTTTATTAATGGAATTAGCATAAAAATAAACTTAGAAAACTTGTTGATGATGTTTTGAGGATATTTGGTGACCATAGGTTCAAGAATTGCAAAACACCAAATCTTGTGAATTCTGATGAGATGTCTTAATCTCAAAAGAGAGGAGGGGCGAGCCACTCCTCTAATGTTCCAACACAAAATATTAATCATGGGATCCTTAGCATTCCAAAGAGGAATACTAATCACTGATAGGAGAGAATTGAATGGAAGGTTGAGACCTTGACCTACTTCTTCCTCTATTATATGTAGAGGTAGAGCCAGAAGGAGTCTTAGCCTTTCCATCCTTCTTAGAAGAGTTTGTTCCTTGTAGGAGTTGTTGCACCACAGAAGTCAGCTTTTTCTTTTACCTGGTTTTTTGAATTTTCCAATCCTCTTCCAAGGTCTATTGCAAATCAATGACATGAGCCTCAACAATGCTAGGAGTGGCCTCATTGATCAGGGAACTTTTCATCACATTCTTTTTCCTTGTTTTCTGACTATGCCAATCTTCTCCAAAACCTGCTGCACTTCAACATCACCACTTCAAAAGTGCCAGCCTCAGTGATCAAGGGGTTTTCCAAAGCACACTTCCCTTTTCCAGCAAGTGTGGGGGAAGGAAAGGTAATAATACTGACTTCATTAGGTTCTGCCCTCACCACACAACCTGGTGAAGTTTCCAAGTTGTTGTGGGGATCTGATAATTCCCCCAATGGATCACTAGAGGGGAAAGTAGCAGGAGGATTAGTGTTCTTAACATAAATAGTTTTACTGGTTTGCCTGACAGCCTCCATGTGATTAAATGTAGTGGTAATATTGCTTTGTCCTTGATTAGAAACCTGACTAACTACCCTTAGATTCATAGAGAGTTTTTTTATAGGGGGGTGGAGCCTATAACATTTCTCAATAGTCTGGCCAAACATTTTACAGTGTTGGCAGTAAAAAGGCTTTTGTTCAGCAGTTATATCTTACTAAAACCCCTCTTCATCAGAACTAATCCATATCCTTTTAATCTCAGGGAGGGTTATGTCTCTTTCCACATGAATTCTAGCAAGAGCAGGTCTTGCCTTATTGAAAGTAGGAGCATCCAGCTTGAGGGGAGTACCTAGTGCTCTTCATATATTAAACAGTGCATTAAGCTTGAACTAAGGTAATGGAAGACCAGGTAGCTTAAACCAAACTGGACCATAGAAGGCTCCTTAGTTGGGTCAAAGTCTCTAGTCCATTTCTGGATTTTCATTGTAACTCCTGCTATAGAAATAGCTTGTTTAGCAGATAGCCTAGTATAATCTTCTTCCATTGAGAGTTGGATAAAAAGGTGTCTGCCATCTATCAAACCAATCTTCCGCTGTCCAATGAAATTTAGAGAATCAAAGAAGCTTCTAACAAGGTCCATTTTGGGATGGCCCAATTGGAATTTTCCAAGAAGAGTGAATCTGACTTCTTCATTCAGTGAAGCAATTTCAGCTGCAGAGAAGTAGACTGCAGTTTCTCCATCTTTGAAGCCAAGGGGGTGAATGCAAGGGCAAATCCCTTTGCCAGCAGCAACATTATGAAATTCCTGAGGGAAGATTAAATTTGTAGGATCTTGGAAAGTGTCATTAGCTCTTCCAACAATCCCTGCATAAGTAGCCTTAGTCCAACTGCAATCAGTGTGAACATCAATGGGAGTGGCCATGACACCAGCCACAAAGAGAAAACCCA
>NW_018165270.1:123631-128253 GCF_001263595.1 Phalaenopsis equestris | reverse complement strand
TATATATATATATATATGTATATATATATATTGTTTTTTATTTTGTTATCCCCATAAATTTTGAGTAGTTTTCTTTTATTTCTCCTTGCAATAAGAGGTAATCATGTGTGGGGTTAGAATGTTTTAAAGATTTGTTTAATTGCAAAAATTTCTTATAGTATTTTCAACAGTTCTTCATTTACTTTTCTAATTGGCTATTTGTGATGCTAAATTAATTGTGAGACATAATGACCCGAGAGGGCTATGCTTTCACCAACTAGTGAGTATCGCACTAAACCTTGGATAGAGGAAATATAATGTCCAATGGGGAGTGCAAATAGATATCGTATTGATGGGTGTAGAATTGATTATTATACTATGACTGGCTAGAAACTTTATCAAATTGGTCTTAGTTCAGAACCTGAGCCCCTGGTTGGTCCTATAGAGAGGCTAGAATCTACTAAGCACAACCATACATTCACAAACTTAACTATGTTAGCCAATATTTTTTATGCACCCAGGAGAGGGTAAAAAGTAGGTATGCTCATATTTGTCACAAAACCTAATTTTCATCTTCATGCATTTGATTCCTATACTTATTACAATCTCTTTGCAATGGGAAAGACTTTTTATTATAGTCGTACTTCGTTACACATCAATAGTTTACAAACTTTGTGTCTACTTTTAACTTAATTTAGAAGTAGCGAAATCTATTTTATACCTTTTTACAAATAGTTCGATATTATTCTCCTAAAAATTTAGTTTATAATTTTGGTAGAACTATTTCTAAGTTTTCATAGCAACTCCCTTGTTCTCTACATGTTTGATACAAGGGGTTTTAAAGAAAACTCTATATTTCTTGTAATGATACGTATACTTACGTAGTATCCCTAGTATGTAAGTCATTAATCAATTTCATTGCATATTTATTTTGCACACTAACCACTCAAATATAAATTGGGTTAAGTTTTTTGCCGTCATTCAGAACTTAAATAATTGAGTAATTGAGGGTCGAGTCATTAGGTCGACAAAATGAAGAGAACAAACGACCTAAAATGCACAACATGGCAGCATCAACAACAACTACCCAATAAATATCATTTTAAGAACTAGTTGTCACCCAAAATGAGGTACTTTAGTAGAGACACATAGATTGAAGGTAGGTTGCTTGTCAGATTACGGTGACTTACACATTGCCCGATGAAGTAATTCTACCCTATAACTACTTGTCTTCACATTTTGTCTTCACAAAATGGGTGATTTAAGAACATTGAAGATGATTGAATGATGTTGGGTTAGTCAAACAATTGGCAGACAATTGAATGAGCTCCAAGCAACCCAATTTGACAATTATGAATGTAAAGCAGTGTCCATGGCAGTTGCAGAAGCATATCATCACTAACATCAGTTATGGGAACAGAATAAACTACATTTAGTTACAAATGTGTAATTATAATGCCTTTTTAATTATAATAATGTCAACCTCATTAATAAGAGACGACTAAGTAACATACGCTTCTTACCTATGAGGCATGCTCTTCTGAAAGATATTCACAACTCTTTTGGTCTCCAGTTTAACTTGGCTAAATACTTAATTTACTTTGGTGACAAGGTAAATCATAATATTGAGAGCTAGGCTTCTACCTACACAGGCTGTAAAATTACTAAACTCCCCTTAAAGTATCTTGGGGAGAACCTTCTAAGGGGGATAAAGAAAAAAATACAAATTGATGAGGTTGTTGACAAAATTAAATCCAAATTAAATGTTTGGAAAAACAATTTCTTTTCTAATGGTGGTAGACTTACTATGCTGAAAAGTGTGGTATGTAGCCTTCCCCCATATTCAACGCAGGTTATTAAAGAAAAAAAAGCACCTAAGAAACTCTTGATGTACTGTTCAATAAGTTTCTTTGGAGGGGCAATAGAGCTTCCAAAATTTGGGGTAACTGGAAGCATTGTAGCAAACCATGTTCCTCGGGGGGACTTGGGTTTAAAACCCTGCACCAAATTATTAATATCAACATGTGTAATCTTTGGTTCAAGTTTAGAGCCCGTCTATCCTTATGGTCTCATTTTATGCATCACAAATACTGCACGTATAGTCATCCTTCCACTGTCATTTAGAAAATGGGAGATTCTAAAATTTGGAAGGCCATTACTCTTGATAGAAATGTAGCCTCTCAGTTTATTTTTTGGGATGTGGGGGATGGGAGAATTTTTTTTAGGAATGATTACTGGGGAACATCTATTTTTCCAAATTTCCCTCATGCTCCTTTTGATGCTGATCATCTTATTTCGAACTACGGGATGATGGGAGCTAGAATATGCCTAAATTGTTGTCTTTGGTTGGGGAGGTGGCTCCTTCTATTGAAAACATCCCTGTTAAAACAAATACTAAGGATGTTCAGATTTAGAAATTTCAATCTAGAATCTCAATCTCTAAAATGATTTATTCTCATTTAAACAACTTTCCTCATTAGAAATGGAGCACTTTTATTTGGCATCAATACATAACTCTTTCTTTCTCATTCTTTCTATGGAAACTATTTCATAATTTTCTTCCAATTGATGATAATCTTAAATTGAAAGGCTTGAGGCTCGCCTCCTTTTACTATGTTTGTTGGAAGGAGGCTGAATGTTATACACATCTAATTTATGACTGTACATTTGCATGAGGTGTTTGGAATCTACTAGGATACTACTTTGGCATACATTGTCCCTCAAAAGTATCCTTGCCATTTGGAAAGACATAGAACATTCCCAAAACAAACTTTTCTACTTTCTCTTAGATGTATTGTGGTTTATTTGGGTGGCTAGAAATAACCAAAAATATGAAGACTCTCACCATACTCCTAATTCTATTATTGCACTGATTGTGGCTAACTTCATTAAAGCATCGACAGCTGCTAGGGGTGCCTATAGTTCTTCTAAACCTGGAAATAGTAGGAGACCGATTTTGATAAATTGGAGATCACCTTCTAATGGTTGGGTTAAAGTAAATATTGATGGAAGTTTTACCAGTGAAGCTGCATCGATAGGAGGCTTGTTTCAGGACCTTAATGGGCATTGCCTTATTTTCTTTTCCTCCCACAATATTGCTTCATCACCTTTAGAAACAGAGACAAGCTATTTTGGCGGCTTTGCAAGTTGCTATAACATTTGGTTTTTCAAAAGTTGTTGCCGAAACCGATTCTCAAAATTTGTTTAACATTTTGACGGGTAAGATAAACCCTCCTTGGAATCTTGTAAATTTGTTAAAATGTGTCAAACATATGGTGGCCACTACACATTTTAATATCTAGTAAACTTTTATCCATAGAGAAGGTAATGTCCCAACAGATTGGTTAGCTAAGAGGGGCAGTTTGGCATTTTGATGAGTGTCAGTCCTCCTGTCCCTGTTAGCTCCTTGATTCAAAGTGACTTATTGAGAGCCCCTTTTATGAAAGCTTAACATCCTTTTTGTCTTGCTTAATGGGTTGCCTATATATTTTTTATTTTGCTGTGGCCTTTGGTTTTTGGAATTAGAGTGTGTCTGGCTAGTTATATGCATGGTCAAGCTTATTATTTTTCCTTGGAATTGAGGTTTTGGCTACTGGGGTCTCTGTTAGTCTTATGGATGTTGAAGTATTTTTTTTTCTCTATAGTAATACTGATGTTCTCCTTTGTCTGTTGTGGGACTGACAGCTTTGGGAATTTAAAGTTGATCTTACTTATGACTTAACTAAGCAATTTCAGTTACCTCAATTTGGGTGCACTTATGATTTACTTATGATGAATATAGAGATTCACAAGGGGTATTCTCTCTACTTAACTAGCAAAAGATATAGATGCTTTTTGAAGGACTTTTATTGCTAAACCTTCAATTTGTGTTATCTAGTTTTGTTTCAGATATGGGGGTAATGTTTATTGATTTTTTCTCTGTGCCACTTTTCAATCCTCTTATTGCATATTCATGATCTTCCTTGCTACTGGCTGGGTGACTAGATTTGGAATTTTTCCTCCGTGCTTACAGTTACCTATATTTTTGATGTGGTACATGTTGTGGCCTGTAATTTTAATATCTTCAGGTCACCTTTGCTGAGATTTTTTGCCTACCTTGGGGGTTTTTCACTGTTATTTCCAGGATACTAATGTGAGATCATATCTTTATGCTTTTCTGTCACTATTTCTTCTATGTTGGATATTGTCATCTTGCAAGTGATACTTATAAAAATTTTTGAGTTTTCTTTTGTATTTCTCTCAATATGCTAGCAAGTGATTTGGAGCAAGCAACTACACTCTTCAAAGCTTATGGGATGCATTTCTGGCTTTTTTGGATTTTTACTACTATAAGTCATTGTTTCCTCTGACATCCATGTTTTGCTTCTTTTTGGGTCGACCTCGATACTATTACTTTCTTTTTAATGTATACTTTTTGGTAATTATAAACCTGTAAATGCTCAGGTATACTTTTTGGTTTGGGTATACATTTTTTCTTTTTTTTTTTACAGAATTTGTACTGGGTTGAGGATCCCCAAATTTGAGTGTATATTGTATTATTTTTGTTTTTTAGTTGGGGACCCTCTCCCTACCAAAACTTTGTACCTTTTTTTTATTATTAACTCGTAGGGAGACATATAATGGTCCTTTAATTAATATATATA
>NW_018165270.1:122185-123448 GCF_001263595.1 Phalaenopsis equestris | reverse complement strand
TCCTTCTGCTCACTAAAGGTTCTTCAGTATAGAGACCCCTTCTAGCCAGCCAATTGGATGGTCTATTACCTTCTCTGTGAATATGAGAGAACTTGATAGAGAAAAATTTAAGAAATTGATGAATACCAGAAATCTAGCTGATTAAATTCCATGGGGTATCAGAAGACCCATGGATTATGTTAATAAGTTGTAAGGAGTCAGATTCTACCCATAGCTGATCTAACAGACATGATCTTGCTAAGGTGATGGCCCAAAATACAGCTTGACATTCTGCATCAAGGGAGTCAAATGCTTTAACAGGAGATTGAAAATACAAGATACATTTCCCCTCATGATTCTTGAATACCCCACCAATACCAGGTGTTAATTTTGGTCCATCCAAACTTTGGGAGGGTCCAGCAAATTGTCAAAAATTTGGTATTGTGTGGCTTGAGAAAAGGACCAATCTCCAACACAGCCTCAAACTTTTTAAATTTAATTAGTTTTTGTATAAAAGTAATACAATTGAGACCCACCCTCATAGAATCTAGATGGGAGTTGTCATGCTTTATCTGGTTTCTAGCCATCCAAACAAACCAAGCCAGAATGTTGGTGATGTCCTGAAGATTAGATCCCTTCCAATCAGACCAGCAAGTATTAAAAACCTTCCATGTTAGATTCATTGTTGGGATCCTGAGTTTACCATTCACAAAAGACCAAACTTCCTGTACCCAGGTGCAGTCAAAGAAAAGATGAGTAATAGTTTCCTCTTGGGACTGGAAAAAAGTGCATCTGGAAGGACCCCTCAGACCCTTCAATTTCAATATATCATCAGTGGGAATCCATTTTAAGAAGAGTCTCCATATGAAAAAAGACATGGATGGGGTGAGAAATTTATTCCAGATTCTATGACCCCAGTGTACCACCAGTTGGGGAGGCTTAGAAGGGATTGGGTTCTTTTTTATAGCTATTCTGTCGTTAACTCCAGGTTTTACAAATAGCTTCTGAATATTGGATAGTTGAGAAGGGATGCAGAAAGGAAGAATTGGAGTAAGGTTCCACTTTCCATGAACCCATAAGTCTTTCACAAGCACTGGAGCAGCTGGAGCATTCTGATCCTGAAGAAGGCAGCCTTCCAAGGACAAATTGTTCTACCAGATGTTAAACAAGCCCTCACCAATTTCCCAGACATACAATTGTTCGGCATCCTTCCTAACATTTAACATCCTTTTCCAAATGGGTGAATCCTCTATACCCACAGAGAGTTGGAGAGTTGGGTGGGGT
>NW_018165270.1:121741-122114 GCF_001263595.1 Phalaenopsis equestris | reverse complement strand
GGACTGAGATCTGAATCTGAGCCAGAGTTTGCAGAAAGTAGTGTGCATAATTTGGGAGAAAGACTTGAAGCCTAACCCACTCTCCTCAAAGGGTTTACACACCTTAGTCCAAGAAGTCTAGTGTTTTGGCTTCCTATGACCAGCCCATAAGAATCTATTAAAGATCCCTTCTAACAATCTCTGAGAAGACTTTTTCAAGACTTTGTCAGAATGTTCATTTGCAGTAGATAGGATGGTAAAGCAGATAAAACACTTTTGAGTAGTGTGAACCTACCTCCATTGGATAAAAAGGAATTCTCCCATGCTTGCAATTTACATTGGACCTTTTCAATTATGTGATCAAATTGAATGTTCTTAAATTGTCCTTTGATAA
>NW_018165270.1:120392-121607 GCF_001263595.1 Phalaenopsis equestris | reverse complement strand
AATTTCATTCCAGAAACATCCTGAAAGGTCTCCAGATTCTGCATGAATAATTTAACAGCAACTTTGGAAGCTTTTGTAAAGATAATGATGCCATCAGCAAAGGCCAAATGATTAATTAAGGTAGAAGATCTGTGGGTATAAAGAGAATGGGGTTTCCTGGATGCCAACTCATTTAAACTTCTGCATAAGTAGTCAAAAGCTAAAATAAAAATAGTAGGGGAAAGGGGGTCACCTTGTTTTATACCTCTAGAAGCACTAAAAAACCCATGAGAAGATCTATTGATGAAAATAGAATGGAAATTATTGGACAGCCATCTATTGATTAGAGAGACAAAGGAGGGTGAGAAACCTCTAGCAATCAGAACCTGTTCAATGAACTTCCAGCTGTTAGTATAATAAGCCTTTTTGATATCCAATTTGAAAATTAAGTTGCCTCCTCTAGCGATTCTGTCCAAGTCCAGTACCAATTCTTGGGCCAAAAGCACATTATCAACAATGCTTCTATCCCTGATGAAAGCAGATTGATTCCTACAAATGAGCTTGTTTAGGTGAGGTTGTAATATTTGGACCAAGACCTTACTGATTACCTTGGAAATGATAGAAGTGAGACTAATGGGTCTGAAATCATCCCATTTGAAAGGAGTTTTATCCTTGGGAACCAGTGTAATGGTAGAAGAGGAAAAGTATTTAGGGAGGTCAGCCCCCCAGAAGAAACTTTGGACAGTGGCAATAACCTCACCCTTCACAATAAGCCAGGCCTTTTTGTAGAAATCAGCAGTAAAAGCATCAGGACCAGCCACCTTTGTACTGTCAATGGAGTTTAGAGCTTCCCAAATTTCTTTTTCATCAGGAATGTTAGTAAGAGATAGACTTTCAGTGAATTCCTTTTCCTTATCAAACAATGTATCATTAATGGCTGAGTGAGAAGATGAATTTTGTCTGAACATTTTTTGAAAGTACTTTACAGCATCATTAGCAATTCTCTCAGCATTGGAAATCCAGTGACCCTCTTGAGAAAGGATTTTGTGAATTGTGTTGCTTTTCCTCCTATAATTAATGCAAGCATGATAATATTTAGAGTTTTTGTCACCCTCACAAAACCTGGTTTTATTTGCCTTTTGAGCATAGAGAGCCTCTTGCATGTTGATCAGATCCAATAAGTTTTCATTGGCTAACTGAAGGTCCATTTCAGACCCCATGTCAGAAGATAAGAGC
>NW_018165270.1:119515-120060 GCF_001263595.1 Phalaenopsis equestris | reverse complement strand
CAAGCCTCTCCCAAATCTTCCCCCTTCTCCAAGTAAACTTAGGGCCAATAAACCCCAAATCAAAAAGACCAGCAGACTGAATATTGTCATTGAAAGTGTTAATTAGATTAATATCAGGAGATCTCCCACCCTTCTTATCACATGGTGAAGAGAGGCTATTAAAATCACCCCCCACTAAGCATAAATCCCTTATAGAGGTACTGAACTCTTGTAATTGTTGCCATAGGTCCAACCTAGCAGTTGTTGTACAGCCATCATAAATGAAGGTAGCAAAACCATGATAGTGACTGAAATTGAGCTGTAAATGGATATATTGGTCTCCTTTTTTAAGAACAGTGCATAGGACTTCCTTTCTGTAAAGAAGCCAAATTTTACTGTTGGTGTTTATAAGAAGCTGAAAACCAGGGAATTTCCTCACAATTTTGTTAACATTTTTAGTGACCATTGGTTCAAGTAGAGCAATGATCCAAGGTTTATACATCCTATTGAGAGCAAGGATTCTGTTAAGGGATTTAGGATGTGCAAGTCCCCTAACATTCCAACAA
>NW_018165270.1:117573-119046 GCF_001263595.1 Phalaenopsis equestris | reverse complement strand
TCTTGTGCAAAAGTCCCAATCATTTCAGGCATTTTAACAGCACAAGTATTAGCAGTAGGTACCTCCTTGTTCTGAGGAGCAATCTCCTCTAAAAGTTGCTTGGGGGTCTTCCTTCTGAGTGCAGGGTGGAGCCTGAAACACTTCTCATCAGTGTGGCCAAACATATTGCAATGATGGCAATAGTAAGGCCTTTGTTCAGCTATGATTTTCTGCCAATAGCCATTATGCTCAGTGCCTAACCATATTTCCTCCACAGCTGGGAGGGTAATGTTTCTTTCCACCAGGATTCTAGCTACAGAAGGTCTAGACAAGTTGAAAGTAGGGCCATCCAATTTCAACGGTCTTCCCAATGCTTTGCCAATATTGAAAAGAACTTTGTGGTTGAAAATGTGTAGTTTAAGCCCTGATAACTTAAACCATATGGGGACAATGAGAAGTTCTTTGTTGGGATCAAATTCAGGAGTCCACTTTAAAAGCTTCTTTGAAATTCCTTCAATCAGGATAGATTGTTTAGAGAAAATTCTAGCATAGTTATCCTCCCTTGAGAGATTCATAAGTATGTGCCTACCATCAAGTAGGCGTACTTTCCAAGCCCCTTTCGTAACTCTTTGTCATGTGGTTCAAAATCCTCAGGTTGAGGTCTGGGGATCTTCCTTCTGAGGTTTGGATGGAGTCTGAAGCATTTCTCATCAGTGTGGCCGAACATTTTGCAATGATGGCAGTAGTAAGGTCTTTTTTTAGCTATGATTTTTTGCCAGTAGCCATTATGCTTAGTGCCTAACCAAATTACATGATATTCTTGAGGAAAAACCAAATCATCAGGATTCAGCACAATCTCCTGACCTTTCCCCACAATGTCAGCAAAGGTAGCTTTGGCCCACTGAATATTGGTGGAAATGTCAATTGGATCTGACATCACTGAAGGGTTTTATCAAAGATAGATTAACCCAAAACAGTCCTCAGCCAGTGAAAAACTAGAAGAGCCTAACCTCACAGCAGGTAGAAAGCTCCAAGCAAACAACCAAACAAGGGAAGCAGAAACACAATAAGGCTAAGAAATAGAACAGTAAAGAAGAACCTTTTTAGAAATATAGAAATAAAGAAAGATAGTGGACCCTGAGATGTCAAAACATCCAGTGAGATGCCAAAGCTAGAACAACCCTACAGTAGGTAGAAGACAAACAAAGGCAAAACTATGTGCAAAGCAATGGAACTGTAAAATTTTGAAAAAACTAGAACACGAGAAGAAGTAAAAGCTTTTAGAATCATAAAACTTGCAAGGTCCAGTGATGAGAAGAGACAAAACCAGTTGAAAGAAAAAGGTAGCAAAGATTAGGCCATTTACAGCAGCCAATTGTTCCATTATGCCGAAACCCTAGCAGAGTAACTGAGGAGACAGCCGCCACCCTTCATTTATATATATATATATATGTGTGTGTGTGTGTGTGTGTGTGTGTGTGTGTGTGTGTGTGT
>NW_018165270.1:112173-116952 GCF_001263595.1 Phalaenopsis equestris | reverse complement strand
ATTTGACACTATTATATATATATTATAAAGAGACTGCCGCTCATCTTTTCTATGATTGACAATTGACTCGGGAAGTTTGGTGCTCGGTTGGGTTGTATTTTGGTATCAATTGGACTCCGAATTCTTTTGATCATCGTGAATGGAGGAATTATATTAAAATTTGGAAGGCTGCAACTTTTTATAAAGAAACTTTAGAACCTTTTCCTTTTGTTATTCTTTGGTTCCTTTGGTCTGCTAGGAATGCTCATAAGTACGAGGCTCTCCCCCTACAGCTGCTCTTACCATTTCATATATAATTTCTTATTTTCTTAAAGCTTCTCGCCTCATTGCATTAAGCTTTAATTTTCCTCAGAGGGGTAGGAAGACCCTTCTCATACGGTGGCAACCCCCCTCAGTTGGTTTGGTTAAACTTAATGTAGATGGGAGCTGGACTTTATCTGCTGCTGGGACGGGTGGAATTTTTCGTAACTGGGAGATGCCTTTGTTACTTTGCCTCACCGGCTTGTTCCTCGACACCTTTAGAGGCTGAGTTTTATTCTTTATTGAATGCTTTACACATTGGTGTGACCTTACATTGCCATGCTTTAATTATTGAGACTGATTCTAGGGCTATTTTTAATATTCTAAACAAGAGCACCTTCCATACCTGGAATGTCATTTGTCTGTTTAACATGATTCAGCGGTTCATTAAAAGGCATAATTTGGTTTTGCAATTTAATTTCATCTATAGGGAATGTAACACTGCTGTTGATTGGTTGGCCAAACAAGGTCTCCAACAAATTATTGTGGGTGTGGTGCCCCTTCCTCAACTTCAAAATCTTTTAAATGGGGATTTACTTACTGTGCCTTATTTCAAAAGATACAAGGATTCTATATTTCTCTGTTAATTTTGCTCCATTTTTTATCAGTTCATTTTACTGTTTAACTATTCGATTCTTCACGATTTATTCTGAGTTGCATTTTGGTAGCCTTTTTCACCCCATTTTGTCTTCAAAATTGGACCGTGAGGGTGGTTTCCATGTTATATTTTGCTTGGCTTGCTCTTTTTGGATGCTTAGGATCTCATTTATGGGTATTAGAGTCGGTAACTTTACCATGAGTTGTATGGAGTTGCTGCCTTTCAATTTCGGACAACTGGGAACTGCTTGTAGCGGCAGGGATGGTTTGTGCAGAAGTTTTGTGGATTTCCTCACTGCTTGTAGGTTTTGGCTTTTATTGTTGCGGTCTTCACTGGATCTACAGGCTGTCAGTTTGACCCTGCTCCTCGACACCACTGTTACTACGGGATTTTATGTATATTGTTATTTTGGGACTTTATGTACGTTTAATTTTTTGGGTATAATTTTTCTTTTGGTTTACGTTTTGGATGATTACATGTACTTTAGGTTTGTTTCATGCGTTAGGTTGTACTGCGGAGAGTGAAACCCCAAGGGGTTTGTTGTATTTTTTTGTTTTTAGATGGGGACCCACTTTCTTTCCCTTTTCTGAATATTAGATAGTTGAGAAGGGATATATATATATATTTATATTTATATTTTTTTTTCCATCAAGGAAAAACTAGTGTCTCCCTACATGTTGAAGTAAAGGGAAGGTTACAATATCAAGAGTAGCAAGATGGGCTTGATGAATCAATACAGGAATCATCAGTCCATCAACAACAGAAAACAACAACCAGCCCAATAGGCTTCAAAGAAAAATTAAAAGGAAGCATAAAGGTTCCTAAAAACATAAGAGAAAACACACAAGAGAAGGGGGCAAGGTGGAAAAAAAAATCAAGACAACCACCAAGGTCAGAAGAAAATTGAAAAATGTGACCACAAACAAATCCTCCTCAGAAGGTGTGAACTTGAGGTGTGCATAATTTATCCCCATTCAGTACATAAGTTAACTCAGGAGAAGGGAAATTTGCCACAATACTTGTTAAGAACATCTACCAGAAGTGGCGAAACGATGAGCTGGCCCATTGCCTTTCCTATTGATATGCTAAAATTTAACAGTATGGCTGCCAAAATTCATTTGAATTTTCCTTACCCATCTTCCAATGAGCCAAGGGGGGTCCTCCACTTGCTGCAAAAACTTGAGGCAAACATTGGAGTCAGTTTCAATGATTAATGGTCCAATATTACATTGGACAACAATTTTAAGAGACTAATAAATTGCTATCATTTTAGTTTCTGCAGCATCTAAAGCTCAAGTTCGTGAGGAGAAATGGAGAACATGGTGTCCAAGGGAGTTTCTGAAAACACCACCACAGCCAGCAAACCTTTTTAAAAAACTTCCATCAGTACTAGCTTTCATCTAGCCATCAGGAGGAGGAGCCAATTCAATCAATGAGAAACTAAAATTATACTGAATAGCAGCTTGAGGAACCCAATTCCTAAAGATATTAGGGAACTTATGATATTTGATGATTTTTTATAGGTAAGATGTGCAATGTTTAGTCACAGCTTTATCAAGAGGTGTAGAAGCTTCATATTTGACACTATTTCTGCAAATCCATATAAACTAAGCCACTATACAAGGAATAACCTGTAAATTTATCTGTTGCAACTCTTCCTAGCAGTTGTAGAAGTTGATCCAGTTGAGATTAATTTTATGTATTTTTAACTTGGTCTATAACTCAGTCTAAACTTTTTGAGAGAAGTTACATTTAAAGAAGAGGTGATCCAAGGTCTCCTCCTCCTCAAGGCACAGAAGACAAACAGAAGGTCCCCTCAGACCTTTCATTTTCAATATATCATCAGTTGGGAGCATAGAAAGCCATAATCTCCAGCTGAAGAAAGACATAGAAGTGGTTAGATGTTTCCCCCAAATATCAGTGCCCAGTGAACACGAGGCCAGTGAAAGAAGGTTTGATAGATAAAAGAAGCAACTTTCTGAAAAATGGCTTTTTTAATAACAATCTTGTCTCTTTTATCTGGATAAATATGTGTTTGTTAGACCAAATGCAGCTGCTCACTATTGAGAATATTAGAGAGAAGAGTGCAATTCCACTGATTTCCATTCCAGTAATCTTTAACCATATCATGTGTATTGGGGTTTGAGATAGAGCCTTGGATTTTTTCACCATTCCAAGTCCACCTTTCAAGCCAGAAATTAATTTGACCTTCCCTTAGTTCCCAGATGAAGGTCTCCTTTGCTTGCTCTCTAAACTCTAACAGTTTGCCCCAAAGTTTAGAGTCACCCAGTTTTTTGTTAACCAGGCCAGGGTGAGCAGATCTACAGTATTTCCCTTTTATAAAAATAGCCCAAAGGCTATCTTGGGCTCTAAATTTAATCCAAAGTTCGCATAATTTAATGAAACTCATATGCTGAAACTCTTTAAATCCCAATCCTCCAGCACAGTAAGGTTTGCGTAGTAAGGTTTGCAAAGCTTTTGCCAAGGAAGCCAATGAACTTGTTTCTTCTGACCAGCCCATAAAAATTTGTTGAACATTCTCCCCAACAGCTTTTGAGTTCCTTTCTTCATAAAAAAACATTTGTAGGGCATAAGATGGGAGGGCAGTAAGAGTACTTTTTAGTAGAATGATCCTCCCACCATTGGACAGAAAATAATTGGTCCAGCACTGCAATTGGTTTTTATTCTTATCAATTACCTCATTAAATTGGATCTGTTTATTTCTGCCTCTAATTAAGAGAACACCCAGGTATTTTATAGGTAATGAAGACAGGTGGAAACTTGTGTAACTAGAAATCCAGTATTTTATCTATTGAGATATATTAGTGCTAGGAAAAAATTGGCATTTAGGAAGATTTAACTCCATACCTGAGGTGAGATGTAAATGTTTGAGGGCCTTATACAGCATTTTGTTAGCACTCTTAGTGTTTTTAGAGAAAATAATCACATCATTAGCATAAGCCAGATGACTGATACAGACATTAGATTTGTGCTGATAGGCCAAATGGGGGGAGCTAGAGAACAATTGATTCAGCAATCTAGAGAAATAATCCATAGCTAAAATAAAAATTGTAGGGGACACGGGGTCCCCTTGTTTGATCCCTCTGGAAGCAGAAAAGAAGCCATGACAAGAACCATTGATAAGCAAAGAATGGTTGTTAAAAAGGGGCCATCTTTTGATCAACATAATGAAGCCTTCAACAAAGCCCCTAGCAGCAAGAGTTTCAAGGATGAAATTCTAGTTGATAGTGTCATAAGCCTTCTAAATATCTAATTTATAGATAACATTACCCCCTCTACATTTCCTGTCTAAGTCAAGCAACATTTCTTGGGGAAGCAAAATGTTATGAGAAATGGATCTCCCATTGATAAAGGCATTTTGGTAAGCACAAACAAGTTGTTGAAGATGTGGTTGAATTTTGAAGACTAGTATTTTACTTATTGCCTTGGTAATAACATTAGTTAAGCTAATGGACCTGAAATCTCCCCATATGTTTCTGGCCTGGTTTTTTGGAATTAGAGTAATAGTTGAGGGGGTAAAGTACCTGGGTTGATTGTTTCCTCTAAAAAATTCTTGAATAACACATATAACTCATTCTTAACCACAATCCAACAGCTCTTGTAGAACTTTGCAGTGTAGTCATCAGGGCCAGCAGTTTTGTCATCATCTATAGAATCAAAAGCAACTCTAATCTCATCTTCAGAGGGGATTTGTTCAAAGTTTAGCCTACTAAGATAATCAGTCCCCTCAACAAATAAATTTGCATCTACAAAAGCTCTAGTGGTGGGATGGGAGGGATGGGAGTGTTGAAAAAAATTGACAGCATCAAGGGCAATCTCTTCAGCATTAGTTAACTTTATACCCTCAGAGTTCTTTACCC
>NW_018165270.1:107772-112120 GCF_001263595.1 Phalaenopsis equestris | reverse complement strand
AAATTTATGCAGGCATGAAAGAAGTGTCCTTTTCTGTCCCCCTCAGTGAACTTGGTAATTGCAGCTTTCTGCTTCAAGAAGGCTTCATTGCAAGAGATATGAGCAAGTAGTTCCTCATTAGCCTTATGAAGTTCTCCCTCAGTTTTTAAGCCCTTCTAGAAGTCTTATTCAATGCTAAGCTCCTATTTTTGAGAATTTTTTAAATTCTCATTAACATCACCAAAAGTATTCCAATTCCAATTCTTTAAGTGGATGGCCACCTTCTTCTGTAATTTCCATAGGTTTATCCATGGTCCACAGTCTTCATTGCTGGTCCAAGCATTAGTTACTTCATTGATTAAATTAGGATGAAGAGTCCACATGTTTTGAAATCTAAAAAGTGAACCCCTAGGCCTCACAACATTATGAATAGAGCAAAGGATTCGTCTATGGTCAGACCCAGACATGTCTAGGTGAGTGATGACAGTGTAATGGAAGGTTTGAAGCCATATTGAGTTCCCCAACATTATATCAAGCCTTTCCCATAGAACCCCTCTTCTCCAAGAGAATTTAGCACCCTGAAAACCCATATCAAATAACTGAGCATCTATAAGGAATTCATTAAACATTATCATAGAAGTTTGAGAAGGGGGTCTGTCTCCTTTTTTCTTCCTCAGGAGAAATATCCTTTTTTTTCCAAAGGAGAAATAATACAATTAAAACCCCCCCCAACAATCCAAAAGGAGTTAATGGACTAGCTGATATGGGAAAGTTCCTTCCACAACAACTCCTGATTCCTAGGGAGACTGCTGGCATAAGCAAAGGTTGCATAACCCACCTGAGCACCAACAATAAATTGAATATGAAGATATTGGGGCATGTTCAGAATAACCTGTCACTGTAATTCAGTTCTGGAAAATAGCCAAATCTTGTTATTATAATTAGCATAGTAAGAAAATTTGGGGAATTTTCTGAGAATATTAGAATAATTCCTAGAAACCATGGGTTCCAAAAGAGCAAAACACCATATTTGATGAGTTTTCACAAGGTGAGCTAGCCTTGTGAGAGAGTTGGGGTGTGCAACACCCCTAATGTTCCAATATAAAAACCTAATCATTGTGAAAGGGTTCTCCCTTTCCTTCTGGTTCTCTATATGGAATCTAGCAGCTGAATATTTCCTTCCAAGGAGGGAGCATCCTGCAGCAGCTTCAATTCCATCTGCCCCTTCTTTTTCCTTTTCTTCTTTTGAATTTTCCATTCTTCAGTAAGCACCTCCGCTATTAATTCCACAGCAAAGTTTTGGGTATTATGGGGAGTGTTGTCTATGTTGCTTCTATCATAGTCTCCTTGTTTGCCCTCCGCTACCCGATCCAGAACAATCTTGGAGGAAATATTTATTTCATTAACCTCTTCAATAATACTTTGAAGTTTAGGACAGGTTGCCATATCAATTTCACCAATGACTGTTGCCTGTTCATTAGTCTATCTGATATCCTGTCCCAGGGTTATAGCATAAACTCCCTGAGTAGGCTTGCTTTTAAGATCTGTTTTTCTATTTGGTGGATGCAGCCTATAGCATTTATCCACATTGTGTCCAAACATCCTACAGTGAGAGCAGAGTAAAGGTTTTTGTTCCATAATAATTCTTTGCCAAAACCCTTCCTCAGATGTTCCAATCCAAACCCTCTTTATTTCAGGCAATGTGATATCTCTTTCCACCACGACTCTAGCACCAGCTGGTCCAGCCAGATTGTAGGTTGGGGCATCAACTTTTAAAGGGCAGCCAAGCAACCTTCCAATATTAAACAAAGCATTTTGATGGTAGTATTGAATAGGGAGGTTAGGAAATTTAAACCAAATTGGAACAATTGGGTGTTCTTTTTTTGGATCAAATTCTGGGGTCCATTTTAGTAATTTCATGGGGTTCCAGCAATTAAGAGAGTTTGTTTAGCAAAAAATTTAGCATATTCCTCCTCATTAGACATCTTGATTAAGAGGTGTATACCATCCATTAAGCCCAGCTGTCAAACACCAGTGAGTTGGAGTTCCTCAGAAAATTTTCTAACAAAATCCATTTTTGGATGGCTAAATTGAAACTTGCCAATCAAGGTGAACTTGATTGAATCATTCAGAGACTGCATTTCCCCAGGAGTAAAAATTACAGTAGGTTCTCCTTCTTTGACTCCAATAGGAGAAATATAAGGGCAGGAGGTCTTTCCAAGTGCAGCATCATGCAAGGCTTGGGGGAGAACCAGATGGTCAAAGTTTTTGTGTAAATCTTCACCTCTACAAACAACACCAACATAAGTGGCTTGGGTCCACTGTGAATTAAATTCAACATTAATGGGGTTGAACTCCATTAAGACAGTTACGGTACAAAGCAAAAGTCAGGGGACCAAGATCCAGAGGACCCTCAATGGAATAGCAAATTTCTACACAGCAGTCACAAGCACTAAATGGGACAGCAAGAGTCCCACCCAGCAGTAGAGACAAAATAAACACAAATAACAACAAGAGGAAGCCATCCACCAGAGAACCTAGGTAGACAAAAGCCAGTCCACCTATCCAAGTAGGGAGCCACAACAACGGATCAACAGAGAAAAACTCAATGGAACAGTAAAACAAAAAAGAGCCACAAGAAGCCCTCAACCACCACCAATAGAGACAGCAGAGAGGTAACCAGCACAAAACACCACCTGAGAGAACCACAGTCGCCAACAGCTACCACTCTTCATCCTTCCAAAACCCTAGCAGAGCATCACTAAACCCAGCCGCCAAACATCCTGATATATATATATTAAGTCATTACAGTTACTTTTATTTGTGCAATGTAGAATTTAGTAAACTTAATTTTTATCTTTAGATAGCTGCTGCAATATTTCGTAAATTTCTTAAAGTGAAATATCTTGTATTTCATTTTATTTTTTACTTGTTTTGGGCTTCCTCATAAGATCAATATTAGGGTTTTAAAGAAAACTCTATATTACTTGAAATAAAACGTATACTTGTGTAGTACCCCAGTGAGAAAATTATTTATTTAATCATATTACATTTGTTTTCATTAGCCGCTAAATATAATTTGGGTCAAGTTTTTGGCATATTAAGGAGCATAAATATCTACGTAATTGCAGTTTGGGTCAAGTTTTTGGCATCATTGTCGGGGATGTGACGAAAAAACAAAAGATTAAAAGAAATTTATTTCTAATTTTTAAACTTTATTTTTAATTTCTTAAAAATTCAGTTTTTACTTACTTGAAACTGACAAAAATTACAGAAAAAATACAAAAATATGAGAATTATAAAATTCTTTGCAAAAACTAAAAATAGAAAAAAAATTTTACTTTTATTTTATATCTTCAGTATTCTACTTTCTGAATTTCACTTTTTGTATGCAAAGTTCATAATCTGAAGGTTTAGTACCCTACGATTCTGAATTTGAATGATCCATAAGAAGAATTTGAAAGAAAAAACAATTTAATAATTTTCTAAAAATGGGACTCACATCACAAAATGACATTGAAGCTATTACTAATGAAAATGAACATCAAAATTTATAAAGACCTTTAAGGGACTATGTTAACCCTATGATAGATGAAATTCACTTAAGTATTCAAATCCCTGCTGTAGCAGCTTACTCCTTTGAACTTAAACTTGCAATAATACAAATGGTACAAAATAATCAGTTTTGGAAAACACCAACTGACGATCCTAATTTACATCTTATGAGTTTTCAAGAACTTTGTGCTACGTTCAAATATGATGGCATTCCAAACAATGCGATTAGACTTAGAATTTTTCATTTTTCCTTAAATTCATTGAGGGATAAAGCTATGATGTGGTTAAACTCATTAGCACTTGGATCTATTAAAACTTTAGGAGAAATGACACAAAAATTTCTAGCAAAATACTTTCCTCCTTCAAAAACTGCTAAGCTTAGAAATGATATTACTTCTTATATTCAGTATGAAGGGTAGTCAATTTATGAGGCTTGAGAATAATTTAAGGAACTCCATAAAAAGTGTCCACATCATGCTTGACCGTGACTTTATTTATGCTTAAAAATATAAGATAAATATAGACATAATAAATATTCAATAATTGTAAAGTCACACTTATCAACGCAAGTATACGTATCACTCAAGTAATATAGGGCTCTAATGGAGTCCTAGATATCGATCCCACAGGGAGTGGTTTAGAATTACAAACTAAGAATTTAGAAAAAAAAATACTTTAATTGCAACAATAAAGTTCAATTTGCTTATCTATCACTAATAGGCAATTGCAATAAATGTATAGTCTTAATAACTATTAAATAACGAATGATACTAATGAAGGTTTAAATGTGATATTCAATATATAAGAAAGCATC
>NW_018165270.1:106907-107491 GCF_001263595.1 Phalaenopsis equestris | reverse complement strand
CCCTAATTTATTTGCCCCCAACTTCCAATGGCTTTGACCTCCCAGAATCTCGGATGTAATCTTCACTCTACTTGTAAATTTCAACATATTTTAACAAATCAATTAGACAAATCTCAAGACAAGGTGAAAGACAGAGAAAACTACTCAGATCTCATGAGGAAAACACAACAAAACTCAGAATTCATATATAAAATCAAAGTCAAACAAACTACAACAAGTAAATAAGTTATCTATAATTTCTCCCTAAGAACACTCCTTGAAGTTCTTCTGAATCTCTTCTTTTTTTTACAGCACACAGAATTCCTCTTCGAAGTAGCAAGGAGGAAGAAATCTCTCACTTTCCCTCCAGTTTTAAAATCTCTCGAAGAATTCGTCACACTATTGGAACCATTCTAACCTCCAGGAACTCTCTCCCCCTTCCAGACTCCTTTTTTTTCTCATAAATTTTTTTTTCAGCCAAAATAGTCTTTTAAACTTGTGGATGAGCTTTCCTAAGAGTTTCCTAAGAATCCTTTCAAAATTTGGCCTTATCAAAAGCCTGATTGGGCATAACGGCTTATCTCACCGTCGGCGGCCTCCCGGGG
>NW_018165270.1:88314-106799 GCF_001263595.1 Phalaenopsis equestris | reverse complement strand
AAATTCACTCCTTTTTGCATCTTTTTGCTCCAATGACCCTAATTCATCATTCCTGCAACAAAACATCAAAAATACCTTTCTTTAAAGTGCAATATCATAAAAAAAGTATAAAATTGGTATGAAAATCTCAACATATTTTCCTCTGGTCAATGCTTTACCTGATTGGTTAATCATTCAAACATTTTATAATGGCATAATAGGATCCCTTAGATTTGTAATTGATGTTGCTGCTGGAGGAACTTTAATGTTAAAATCATTTGATGAAGCTCATGCCTTAATTGAGAAATGACCACTAATAATTTTGAATGGCCCTTAGAAAGGTTAAGTCCAAAAAGTGTGGCTATTATTCATAATAATGATGCTTTTACCATCATAGTAGCTCAAGTTGTTTCATTATCTAAGAAGTTAGATAACTATGTTACTAATTTTTTTCAAATTCCTCAAGCAAGTGAAGAAAATTTATTAGGACAAACCATTGATTCTCAATCATTAGAAATGTTACATGAGGTTGCTAATTAACCAGTAACCCATATTCAAACTTTTATAACCCAAGTTGGAAAAACAACCCTAATTATAAATTGAATAATTATGGTGGTGAAAATCAATAATGGGGGAACAATTAAGAAAACCCAACTAAAAATTGGAATAATAGGGGTAATTCTAACTATAGACCTTCTTATCCTCCTGATTTTAATAACCTACAATTTAAGGAGAAGAAGTTGTCTATAGAAGAAGTAGTTTTGCAAATGGGTAATCAGATGCAAAGTCAAAGTGCTGCAATAAGAAATATTGAGAATCAAATGGGACAAATTTCTAATGCACTTAACAATAGACCATAGGGAACACATCCTAATAATGTTAAAGTTAATCCTAAAGACAAAGGAATGAAACAAGAGAAAATTAAAGTTGTTCAACTTAGGAGTGGAAAGGAATTAAAAGTTGAAAGTCAAAAAGAGATTGAAGTTGAGAGAGAGATTGAAGAACCTAAAGAAACTATTTCTAAAGACCCAGAACAATCTGCCTCTCCAACTAAAAATGAATTAGAGAGACCACAACCTCTTTTTCCTCAAAGTCTGAGACAGCAAAGGCTTGATTAACAATTCTTAAAATTTATAAAGCTTACAATCAATATTCTGTTGCGAAAGCTTTAAAACAAATGCCTAGTTATACTAAATTTATGAAAGACATATTAACCAAGAAAATGAAGTTTGAAGTTTTTGAGACTGTTGCACTAAGTTAAAAATGCATTGCAATAATTCAAAAGAAGCTTCCTCAAAAGCTTAAGGACCTTGATAGCTTCATAATCCCTGTGTGATTAGAGAGAAATTTTATGGATAAGCCTTATGCGATTTGAGAGCTAGCATTAATCTCAAGTCTTTATCAAATTTTCGAAGGATAAACTTAGGAGAGATTTTCCCACTACTGTAACCCTTCAGTTAGCTGATCGATCTATTACTTATACTAAAAGGGTTATAGAAAATGTATTTTTTATAGTGGATTAATTTAACTTCTCAGTGGATTTCATTGTGCTAGACATGGAAGAAGATAATACATTCCCATTATTTTTGGGAGTCCTTTTCTTACTACTGGACGTGTTATGATTGATGTGCAGAAAGGAGAGCTAACAATGAGAGTTAATGACCAAGAAGTAACATTTAATATTTTAAAGTCAATGTTGTATCCTGTTAAAGAAAAATGTTATAGGGTGGAAATTATGGATTATATCATTGCTAAGCATTTTTAGGAAAAATGTGAAGTCATTTTCTTGGAAAAAAATGTAGTGGTGATAGATCACGAAGGAATATATAGTTAATCTAAAGGTGATTTTGAAAAAAAAAATCATTAGAGATAAATGTTGAGGATACTAATTATGTTTTGAGATTTTGGATACTACTAAAAATTGTAAATCTCTAATTCCTTCAATAGAAAATCCTCCTGAACTTGAGATGAAATGTCTTCCTTTGCATTTAAAGTATGCGTTCTTAGGAATCTCATCTACTTTACCTGTTATAATAACCTCAGAGTTAACTAAAGATCAGAAAGAAAAACAATTGGAATCATTAAGAAATTATAAAAAAGCTTTTGGTTGAATGTTAGCAGATATTAAAGGAATCAATCCTTCAATATGTATGCACAAAATTATAGTGGAAGATGACTATAAATACAATTTTTGATCCTTAAAAATGATTAAATCCTATGATGAAAGTGGTGGTAAGATAAAAAAATTTAAAGTGCTTGGATGATGGGATTATTTATTCAATTTCAGATAGTGCATGGGTTAGACTTATTCACTATTTTCTTAAGAAATGTGGAGTGACTGTTGTCATAAATATAAAGAACAAATAAATTACAACAAGACAAGTCGTTGGATGTCAAATTTGTATTGACTATCAAAAATTAATTTCCACCACTGCTAAGGATCACTTTCCTTTACCTTTCTTGGATTGGATCGACTAGCTAGTACTTTTTCTTTTTCAATGGATATTTTGGTTATTTTGGCTACCACCAAATAGCTATTGCTCCAGAGGATAAAGAAAATACTGCATTTACAATTCCATATAGGACATTTTCTTTTAGAAGACCGCCCTTTAATTTATGTAACACAATTGAAATTTTTTAAAGGTTTATGATGTTAATTTTTTTGACATAATTGAGAAAAGAATTGAAGTGTTTATGGATGATTTCTCAATTTTTGGAACCTCTTTTGATTCATGCTTAGATTATTTAGCAAAGGTTCTACAACATTGTAAAGAAACAAATTTAGTTCTCAATTAAGAAAAATGTCAACTTATGGTCATAGAAAAAATTGTATTGTGACATAAAATTTCGAAAAGTGGTATTTAAGTGGATGAACAAAAAATTCAAATTATTGTTGAATTACAACCTCCTAATTTAGTAACTATTGTAAGAGGTTTTCTAGCATATGTTGAATTTTATAGGAGGTATATTAAAGACTTTTCTAGAATTGCTAAGCCTCTTTACCATCTTTTAGAAAAAGATTCTAAGTTTTATTTTAGTGAAGATTGTCATAAAGCTTTCAATTTATTCAAGGAAAAAGTTAATTATTGCAGCTATCATTATTTCACCTCACTGGAAACCATTTTGATTCATGTGTAATGCAAGTGATTATGCTATTAGAGTTGCTTTAGGATAAAAATATTATAAGATTTTTAAAGCTATATAATATGAAAGTAAATCTCTTAATGAAGCTCAAATTGATTACACAACAACTAAAAAAGTGTTGTTGGCAATAGTATATGCTTTTGCTAATTTTTGTCATATTTACTTGGAGCTAAATGTGTTGTGCATACTAATCATTTCACTATTGATTATCTTATGTCAAAATAGGATGTGAAACCAAAATTAATCAGATAGGTCCTTCTTTTGCAAGAACTTGATTTTAAGATAGTGGATAGAAAAAGAGCTGATAATAAAAATGTTTAAACACATAAAAGAAAAGATAATGAGGATAACTTAAATGTGAATTTTTATGATGAAAAACTCTATGTTGTTGTTGAGTGGCATATACTGTGATATGCTGATATAGTTAAATACTTAGTTAGTAATATTCTACTATACGAACTAACACGCCACCAAAAAAAGAAATTTATGTATGATGCAAAGTTTTACTTTGGGGATGACCCTTATTGATATAAGAAATGTCTTTATTCAGTCATTAGAATATTTTTACCAATTAATGAAACCCATGAAATTTTATAAAAAAGTATTAAATATGAATTTAAGGGACACTTAGGAATAGATAAGACTGCATTAAAGTCTACACTCTGGGTTTTATTGGCCTACATTGTCTAGGTATGTTAATAATTATGTGAAAACTTGTGATCAATGTCAGAGAGTAGATAATATTTCTAAAAGTTGAAATTTTTGATGTGTGGGGTTTATATTTTATGTGACCATTTGTACCATCTTCAGGAAAAATTTATATCTTCATAGATGTGGACTATGTGTCTAAATGGATGAAACAATAGCCTTTCCTAATTGTGATGTGCTGGGTTTTGTAAAAACGTTAAACAAAAATATTTTTACTAGAGTTGGAATGCCAAGAGTGATCATTACTGATGCGAGAAGTCACTTTAAGAATTTTTTAGAAAATATGGAATTAAACATAGGATTGCCACAACTTCTCACCCTCAAACTAGTGGATTAGAAGAAGTACCTATTGACCTCAATTTTGGTTGAGGTTTAGTTTTCCCTCTTTAGTAGCCTAAGTTCTAGCCATAAGACTTTCCAGTTGACTCTAAACTCTTCTGTGCTTAACTTGAAGTTACATATACTGGTTCCAAGCTCTAGCACTTAGAAGGTGGGGCCACTATAGAGGAAGCTCAAGGAGAGTCCCCATAAGACTGCTTGACCTTAGGGTAGACCCAGGATGTTGGTCTGGAGCTAGTTCACTCACTTTTACCCATTTGCACTTACTGTCACTCACTTTCACTCACTCACAACCCTAAACGCAACTTGTTGACTTTCATCCATTGATCCTTTGAGAAAGTCATCTAGATGCTCCCCTAGACCCACTAGCCCTAGGCTAGGGTTTAGCTGAGGCCAGTACATAAAGAACCTAAATGGGAATTTCTTTGTTCCATAGCTTATATAAGGCAATTGGGACCCCAATTCTACTAAAATATCCAACTCAGCCTTTTGCCCCCAAATTTACCCAAATTATGTAAATGCCCTTGAAACCCTAAATTCGACCAAAATTCCTAAATTCATCCAAAATACCCAAACTTATTCAAAAATCATTTCAAACCATTTCAAACTACCAAAATTGCCCAAACCAACCCAAAAATTCCAAAATTACCAAAATACCCTCAAATTTACCAAAATTACAAAAATACCCCTGGTAGCACAAACTTTCCCAAAACCCTAAAAATTATTTCAATTGTCCCCAAAACCAATTTAGACCCTTTAATTGAACCCAATTTGGCCAATTTGACCACTTTGACCAAAAACCCCAATATTGCCTATAAAGGTTGCCTTTAAAGGCCCAATTTCTCCAAATTCGCCTCAAATACCCATCAATTTGGCCCCAATACTCCCCAATTTCAATTCTAAACTCAAATTCATATTTCATATGATCAATTGAAACAAAATCCAAGCCTAATTGGCCCATGCTTTGAGCTCAATATTGATCCAAATTAAACCCCCAATTTTGACCCTATGACTTAATCTCACCTAATTGAACCATATGATCCACTCAAATGCCCCAATTTGAATCCTAAATTCTTCTTAACAATCCTACACATCAAATTGGACCTTCAATTGGCTTTGTTCAAACCTCAATTTCACACAATTTCAACCAAAATTTAAAATCCCAAAATTGGCCCCAAATTGGCTCTCTTTAAATTCCACCAAGTTGAATGCCCTAACCCCAAAATTGATGCCTAATTTATGTTGAAACTCTTTATGAAATTCCTATTGACCATTTTGAACCATCAATTTGGACCTAACAAAAACTTAGCCTAACCTAAACTCAAGTCTAACCTAAGACCCCCAAATTGACCAAAATGTCCAAAATCCTCCAAATTGAACATCTAAACCAATTCAAAATTACTTCAACTCTTTTCTAAACTCCTCATGACAATTAACCACACAAAATTTCTCAATAAATTGAGCTCAATAGCATAGCTAGCTCAACCCAAAACCCACATCAAGCCCCTCGAACCAAATAGACCCTTTCACTTAAATTGACTTAATCAAACATAATATGTCAACCAAAAATCCCTACAGCCACTAAGCTCCTCCTTTGGAGCAGGCCAAACCATCCTAAATCCACCCAAGTGAGCTATGGACCAATGGGTCCATAAATTAAGGGATTTGATCCAATTTTTGGGCCTTAACCAAGAAATCTTCTTCATCATGACAAACCTTTGAGGGTTAATTCTAATTAACCCTCTCCCTGGCTCACCTGACCACCTGACCAGCTACCCTACTATAAACAGCCACCCTACTCATCGGAAAATGCAAAATCCATGAGCCACCACCCTTAAAGCAAACCCAATTTCAACCCTAGAGGCCAACTCACCTTAACTGCTCTTTAGAGTTTCTCAGCCCTCCACCTAAGCAACTCTTTGCACCCATCAAACAGCCCTGAGCTCCACCCTAAGCCTATCAATTTAAACCATCTTCTCCCTAGTCAAAGGGGAAGTGTTCCAAATCCTTGAGGAAACTCTATCAAAATCAAACCAGAGACTCTCCAAGCATTCCTGAGATGAAACCAACCATTTTCCCTCTCTGATTTTCACTTTGAGAGCCCAATTTTGAGCTCAAACTGTCAACTATGATCAGGACATCTCTCTACAGTCCACTAAACTCAAATTAATTGTGCACACACCATCCCTAGAGAAAGATAAGTTGATTCCCCATCAAAGCCCCTCTGAAACAACCTATAAGATAACTCTATACCAACACCTGAAATGTATCTCGGTCAAAATCATGCTTAGACAATTCAGCAGGGCATAAGAATTCATTTGGAAGTTGGTGGACTCAACCAAAGCTACCACAACCATTTGATTGAGGTTTTCCCTCTCTGACAAAGGTATGGAGCTCTAATCCTAACCCGAGTATATTTTAATTCTCCATGTGTAATGGCTTGATTTCATAGTTGATTAAACAAAAAGATTGTTTCTCTTTAGTAGATGAAGATTTAGAAACAAACCTCATTTGAATTGATCGAGTCTAGACGAAGATCTTAGGATTTTAGTGTGGATGGTTTACGGGTTAGGTCACTTGAGGATGATGAACGTATGTCGTCCGATCACGCGTGTATCTAATGGACGGAGGAGATCAAGCCGGATAGATAATTGGTGCATGAGCGGTGGACCGCATGGCATGCCTAGGTGGAAAGCACAAGGAATTAAAGTTCGCCGCTTCATCTTTTGGAGCTATCTATGATCCAATCAATGTTGTGTGAATAAGTAAAAAATAGGGGGCTTATGGATTAAATTAAATGCCATATCTTAAAAAATTCATATCTTTGCATAGAAAAAATAATAAAAATAAAAGAAAAATACCCTCTTGTTCAAGGATTAGAGGAGAATAATGTGAATAAAAAATAAAAAAATAATTTTTCAAATATATGATTTTTAATTAATTAAATACCATATGTGGTATTTCAACTCTTTATGACTAAATATGGCTCACCATGACTTGAAATTTCTAGGTTTATTCCTCATCACAAAGGGGATGCTCTCTAATTTTTCCAAGGCTAGAAGGCATCTTTATGCTTCTAGCCTTAAGTTTCAAGCTAGGGTAGCCATTTTGGCTTATTTTAAATATATAAATCAAAATATCATCTGGAAAATTATGAGGATAATTTTAGTAGGTTTTTGTGGTTAGAGAAGTCTAGGAAAAATATTCTGATGTTTTGAATTATTTTGTACATTTATATATTTTATCAAAAGTATACTCCTTGTGTTAATTTATGTAAATTATATACTTATCAAAACTTTACAAAATCAATTCCACATCATTCATAAAAATCTTATTCACTTACTGTAAAAATTTAAAAATTATTTGGCTTATTTTAAGCACTAAAATTGATTTTTAAAGAAACTTTATATTTTTGTACAAAAATAATTATAATAAATTAAATAAGCTTAAGAAAATCATGAAAAAGAGTTTTCTAACTTCCCTGTGATCAGGGGCACTTAATTAAAATAAAATCTATTTTTGAGATAATATGTCATTTTTAAAGTGTATTTTGAATTAAAAATAATTAAAATAATCAAAATTTCAAAAAATACAAAAAATAGTTCAAAATGTGTGCAAGTTTTTCCCATACACATAAAATTCATTAGGATATTTTTTCTAATTTTTTCTATGTTAAAATTAAATTTTATAAGCTTAAAAGTAAATTTCCCTTATTTTCTCATTAAAATAATTATAATAAAGAAATTAAAAATCATAAAAATACAAAATTTGATTCTCTGAGTTTTTTGAACTCAAAGAAGTCTAATAAAATTAAAAAAATAGTTTTGGTAATTAAAACATTATTTTCTATCCAATTAAATCATTGAAATTGATCCAAATTTAAATAATAATAATAAAAATTTAATTCAAAAAATCATAAAATTTTGCCTAAGTGTTTCTCTGACCTAAGAAAACCTCTAATAATTTTCTCATAACTAAAAAATTTATTTTGGATAGTTAAATAAATTAATTTTGAAAACCCTATTTCTTGAATATAAATAATTATTTAAATTAAAAAAAAGAACCACATTATTCTTATTTGATGTTTCAATTAACTCATGAATATGCCACTCTTAATGCTCAAGTCATTTGAGTTGTGTTTAATGAGTTGTGAGGTAAAGTACCCCAAGGGCAAAATAATCATTTTAGATTTTGGTTCTTCATTAAAATTTAGGATTAATCAAGGGAAAATGAGAAATTTTGATCTTCGTGAACATGTTTGGATGATTGAAATACAATGAGATTAAAAAGTAGAAACTCTCTCACCACCTTTGCACACCATAAAAAAACATAATTCTCCTAATCTTCATGACTCGAAAGTCAATTAAGATCAAATGATTCTTTAGTGATGGGCTTAAGCTAGAAAGATGATAGTTTACTTTTCTTAAGCCCAAATTTTAGGATGATTTGATCATTTAATAAGAATACATATAACTTAAATCAAAATTTTGATTATTATCATTCCACCTATCATGAATTTTAAGGGCATAGTAGTGACATATGCTCGATGTCTATACTGAATTGATTAGATTTAGAAGATAACATGATTGGAAATTAACATCTTTAAACACTACAAGTGTGACCTTAATTGCGGGCAACACAACCTTAAATGACTTAAACTTGCCTTAGGGGCACCCACTCACATAACTTTTAAATGAAACATTAATTGGTTAATTTGGTATCCTTTCCTTGGGAAAATTAAATTGTCAAGTTTCACTGAGCAACGAGGTAGTCACACTTCAACCTCCGATGATTAATGGAACAATATGATAAGTTTGAAATGAACTCGGAATATTTCAAGAGATCTTCAAAGTGGTTCAGGGTCTTGCATCGAGCATTTTGAAATCTCTTAGACATTCTGAAGGGCTAATTAGACTTGCCATATTTTTGTTCTAAAGCCATCCACTAGGATCTTCTGAGATTTAACAAAGTCATAACTTGGGGTTTGGTAGCTAAACCTTCATCTAATCCTGTAATTTAAATTCCCTGCAAAATTATATGCATGCCCTGCAAGAACTAACCTCTTAGTTGGAGGAACGAGAAGAATCGACAGGTACACTTTTAAATTATTAAATTTACCTTTATGCACTTCCTGTTTCAAGCTTGCATGTTAAACAACGATGTCACCCTGCATGTTAAAACCAAAAGTGCTAGGATAGTCTTAAAATCATAACCAAAACTAAAAGTCGATCAAAATAAAATTTGCTGCCACAACATTCAAAATATAAGACAACTCAAAATTTAAACACAAACATCATAGAACAAAAATTGCAACTAAAGTAAAACAAATATATTAAATGATCGGGAATCCCTCAGAGGAGGTAACCTACAGTTGCTAACTAGATTTCCCACGGTCTAAATTAAAGTATGGAACTAATTAAGTTGAGTTTAATAAATTCGTTTGGACTAAGTGAATAAAAAAAAATAGTGGTACAGGAACAACAAAATAGTAGGATCCTAATTGGTATCGCTCTAATCAACTTTAATATGCCCCATATATCTAAATAACCATGACCCTTAGGGACATTTGATTTGAAATCATAATTTTACACATTAGAAAACTTAAACTTACTACGACTAGGAACTTGGAGCTAGCATTGTGGGTAGTGCAGCCATCTTTAATAGTAGAACATGTCTACATTAGCTAAACCATTCCTTAGATTTAAACAACCAAGACAAAGGACTTCGAGGCGGTTTGATTAAACAACATAAATCCTCAACTTTTCTTTAGGCTTTTGTATAGCTCTGCTATATGATATAAGCCCTAACTCACTTTATGATTCTAAGGCTATCGTTTGTCTTGACCTAAATCCTCATATCATCCAGGCTATTTGTGGGATCATTTCACACTGCTGTAAGCCCTAATTAAGAAAATTAGTAGGATGAAACAATTAAATATTTCTCCTCTAAATTGAAGCCAAACCATAGGGTAGCTTGAGAAGTCACGGAGGTTGTCCTCTGGGTCTGTGACATCTCTAGTTCCTCCTCCTTTGGATTCTACAATAAATGTTCCAAATTTGAGTCATTCCCCTTTCACACCTCTTTGTCCAATCTTATTAAAAGTCCTATCCTTTTGACCTTTTTAAAGATAATGTTCCCTATTTTTTATCGAGAGTTTTCTTAGGTGACTTCAGTTATCTAAAATGTAAGTAACTATTGGGGCTTGCCCTTATAGGAAGCTTTTCCAAACCCAGCTTAATATAAATCCCATTTATTTCTTTATATTAAATAGGGAAACTTGTTGGCTTATAAATAAAGTAATTTTTGCAGACCAAACAGATGTTACATATTTCTTAATTTATTTGATTGAGCCTCACCCTCAAGTATTGTGTTTATCTTTAGGGATAGATACATAGCTTGAGGTGTAGTGCTCTTTAATTTGAACTTTGAAAGATATGGGATCAGTTTGATTTCATAGTTTTCTAAACTTATATATACATATGCAAATTAAATGCCTTTTTGAAGCTAGCAACAAGATTCCAATTTTGGAGGCCGACCAACTTCTAAAGGGCAACTCCTCAACCAAAATAGTGTTGATAGCTTCTGGTGACTACACTGGGGACAATCTTCTCTCTTCATATTAATCAAGAAATATTATCTTCATACATTGGTAATGGGTCCATGTCCCTTATGGACCAAATTACTTTTCTTTCATTGGCATGCTTCACTTATTTCTTTTTTGGGTAAGTATGGTCAACTCTTTTAGACTTCAAGACTGTCTGTTCAATCACCTTTGAACAAGAAGGTTCAGGAGGCCATTAAGGACTTTTTAATTTTAGTGTGGGGTCGGACCCCCACAGGTGTGTTGGTGGACTAGTTCCATTTGGGCATTGTGCATTGTAAAGTTGGTCCCACACTGGGTCCTGAACTTCACTTTTCCCTTTTTGAGTTTGATTTGCTATTTTGCAAATTAAATTGGATTGTGTCGTGCTATGCTTGCTTTTAAATTTTCCTTTTAATAGTTAAATCTTTCTACTTTCAAAAATCTCCACAAATTAAATAGAGACTTACCCGATTTACAAATCGATCTTTGTTAATTTGTAGTGTTTGCACTAAGATTACAAGGTTTTAGCCAAATAACTAACCCTAGAGCTTTTTCTTTTTTTTTTTGAAGCTGTTGCAATGACGTTCCCAAATCTCACTTTTTCTTGCGACCTACCAATGAGTTGGAGTGCCCGCAATATCACTCCCACCATAAAGTTTTGATTAGGATTTGATGAACTCAAGGTTATTCTCGAGAAAGCCTCATTTGTCATGATGAAATTTGCTGCTTCAGACGTTCAGAAACCGTCTACTGAATTTAACCTAAACTACCCTCAGAACTTCCCTTCTTACAAGAAAGTCAAGAGTACTGCCACCATGGCACCTACTAAGCCTGTTGTTCTCGTTTCTGTTAAGGAAAAAGAAGTTATGATCATTGAAGACCCGACTGAAGAATTGGCTGTCCTGTCGTCTGTATTTGAAATCGGATTGAGTTCAAGGATTGCACCGTTAATCCAAACCCAACGAAGAAATCATAGCCAGAAGGTTTGGAGGGCCGCTAAAGCCCAGATTTCTAAAGAAGTACCTTTTGATGATGGTGCTCATCAAGAGGAGTCAGGATTACTGGAGATCTATCCACTTCTACAAGGGACTAAGTTCCAACCCTTAATGGATACTAATGTGTACGTAAGTATCCAGAAGATCGCCGCTACTTTATCATCACCTCATGGACATGGTGGGGAAAGGAAGAAGCCTGTACCTATCACCAGATTCAGTATAATTTTCCAAAGACTAGCTGCGAAATAAGGTTGTTCCTTTAGTGAATTACTTAAATGAGCGGGATGTGCAGTATCCCATCACATGAAGAAATAAATTCTAAGAGATGTCAGATCTGTCTGACGGTCTCAGAAGTCAACTGAAACTTTGCTAGCACGCATTCTCGTCAGATTTCATTTAGGAATTCAGTTGATACTGATGTTACTATCATTGATTCTACTACTATTGTTACTCTGAGAACCATAGGCTGTCAACCAGTTAAGTCACATTTGGGTCCAAAAATTCTGCCAATCACCCGTCATGAAGTTCCGAAAAAAAGATAAAGAAGATAACTCATATTGTATCGGGTCTGTACCATGGGTAGCATACCTCTCTTTGACGTACCAATTTTGAGACACCCCGTCTCAAGAAATCACCATAAAAGAAAAAGGTGTGGGTACCCAAGGTTGCCGTACCGATAGAGTCCAGTGTGCCGAAGGCCAGGATCATGGAATGAAGCAAGGGTCTGAAGTATTCAGCATTATTGCAGTAATTGCTAGAGAGATGGATGAGCAAGTAGAGGATGTCTAGCAAAGTCATCTAGTTCTCAAGGTGCTACAAGAATCAATAATTAAAGAAAAGGTTGAAAAGCTTAGAGTTAAGATTTCTAAGTTGGCCCGAGAACATGGATTTTCCATTGATGGTGATTTCAATTTTGACGTCAATGATTACCTCAAGGAAGTTTTCATGGACATCCATGTCATCAAGACCAGAGCCACTACATCTACGCGCAACGCTCAACCTCTCGTTGAAGAGAACGCCGTAGATGAACTGCGTAGGGTTGTTTTCCTAAGGGATGAGAAAATCAGCCAAATGGAGAAAAGAATGGAAAAGATGGTTGCTTCCATGACCTCCATGGCCACAATTCAGGGATAATCTCAACCACCACAGTTAGCTTCCCCAGAATTCAATCAACTAGAGATTATACCTATCATAGATGAAAGAAGGTAAGTTGCCTCAACAAATAGAGATGAGCAACAAAAGAAGGATTCTCCATCAAGTACCATACCAGAAAAGGAATTTAAGCAAATGGTCGAGTAAGTTTGGGAGGGCTTAGCCCAATCTAAAAGTGGTGCTTTAACGCATTGGTTTTAAAGGGTAGACCTTACCTGGAAGAGTTCGATGTCATACCCTACCCTAAGGGTTTTGTGTCACAAAAATTTAAGATATTTAACGGGACTAGAAATCTTAGGAAGAGACAACACATAACACATTTTTGAGCCAGTTGTGGTAATACTGGAGGTAACAAAGCTTTACTCTTTTGATAGTTTGTTAGCAGCCTGTCAGGGATCACTTTTGATTGGTGTGCTGAACTACCCAACAGATCAGTCAAGACGTTTGCCAAGCTAAAGAGATTTTTTGGAGCACAACATCAATGTTTTTATTTGAGATCTCATAGTAGAGAAGCAAAAGCCCAATGAGACTTTAGTGGACTACATTTTTGAGGTGGAGAAACCTTAACATGAAATGTAAACCTCAGCTACAGGAACATCATGTGATTGTGATCTTACTCAAGAGCATCCATGGGCTAGTAGCTTTCATGCTCAAGGGACTCACCATTAAATCCTTTGAGAAGCTAATTAATAAAGCCAGTAATCTCCAAGAAGAAGTCAAACATATGGATTCTCAAGAGAAAGCGGAGAAATCAAGGATGACCAGGGCATTTGAAAAGAGGTCTAGAACAGTGGCAAAGATCGATAAAGGAAAGCAGCCAATGAAGATACATGTAGAAAATTCTCATCATAATTCCCAGTCATAATCGTGACATGCTCAACAATAGACACAAAAGTATGGCCAGTCTAGCTAGCAACTGCCTTGGGGGGGATCGTACCCAACAAAAAATAGAAGGGTTCATACTTGACAGAAAGAAGGAAAATAAACTATTCCTTAAAAAATGAAGCGATACCCAAATTGTTCAGAAGTCTGATGAAGAAGCCTGAATTTTGATTACCATATCCAAAGAAACCCAAAGAGGTCGACAAAATGGTTCAACCTAATTATTTCTCGTATCACCAGATGCTTGAACACACGATTGAGGATTGTTTCATTTTTAAGGATTGGCTCAAGAAAAATATTAAGGAAATATAATGATCCTAAAAAATAATTGAAAGAACCTGAAAGAGGTTCTGTTAATATGATTTTGGTTGAGCCAATCATCCGATAGATCCATATTTATAAAAAGACGGATGGAGTAAAGTTTGGAACAAATCATTCAAGAAAATACTAGAACAAATTTATAATGCATCAGGGCAACCCTCCGTTTAGACTCTTCAGCCTGTCAAGCTAGAAATGAAGATTTTGACAGGAAATCCGCCACCACCAAAAAAGAAGAAGAACACCACTACAAAGACTGATAGCACGGGGGGTAAGATAGAGGCTGCCTTTGCTAGATTAGTTGTCTCAGATTTGGGAAAGAAAATTCTCGAGTCCTTGTATGATTTTCCTTTTGCCCCTCCTCAGCCTTATGAATATAATGATTATGATTTCGGCTACATTTTAATTATTTATAGTGATAATGGAATTGATTTCAACCAATCTTAATTTGATCTTGATTCTGAAACCAATCCTCAAATTGTACTTAAGTCCGATGTACCTGTTTGCAAGACTGAAGAAGACATGTACAACACCAATAACGACAGTGCCAGGAGTGAAGAACCAATCCTCGAGTGCCACGGTGCAACACTTGCCATCCACTTAGATCTTTCTGACAAAGAAGAAACACTTGAAGATTCACCCACGACATCTCAAGAAGAAAAAATTACAGAAGTGAACCTAAGGAATGGGAAAGTATTACCCCTGAGGTTAGCTCCAATGGATACAGGAAAGTAAATAGTAACTCGAGAAGAGCTACCTCTACCTCTGCCAGCGGAAGAAACAAATAACCAAGTAAAGAATTAATGAAATTTGAAGATAATGAGACTGTTGCACTTAGTGAGGAGTGCAGTGCTATAATTCAGAAGAAACTTTTTGAAAAGCTTAAAGATCCTAGTAGCTTACAATTCCATGTGCAATAGGAGACAAATTTTATGAGAAAGATTTATGTGATTTAGGTGCAAGCATTAATCTTATGCCATTATCAATATTTAAAAGACTGGGATTAGGAGAAATAACCCCTACTACTGTAACTCTGCAGTTAGCAGATCGCTCAATAACCTATCCTAAAGGAAATATAGAAGATGTCCTAATGAAAGTTAATTAATTTATCTTTCCTATTGATTTCATTGTGTTGGATATGAATAAAGATAAAAAAGATACTTATCATTTTAGGGAGATATTTCCTAGCCACAGGAAGAGCAATGATAGATGTGCAGAGAGGGAAACTAATAATGTGCGTCAATGATCAAACTGTTACTTTTAACATTTTAAAATCAATGAAATACCCTGCAAAAGGCAAAGATGATGATTGTTATAGAATGGATATTATAAGATATCTGAGCAAATTCCATTTCAAGACTATTTATGAAGAAGAATTTGAAGGAAAAGATTTGGAACACGAGCAAATTAGAACACGAGCAAGAAGAGGAATTAGATGAATGTGAAGAGCTTTTTAAAGAAGAGTCAAACTATATTCGAGAAAGTTTTGAAATTTTGGACATGATAGACAAAGATAAATAATTTTGTCCATCTATTTGAAAACCTCTAGAACTTGAGTTGAAATTACTTCCTGAACATTTAAAATATGCCTTTTTAGGAGATTCGTCTACTTTACTTGTTATAATTTTCTTAAAGTTAACAAAGAAAGAAGAAGAAAAGCTTATGAAAATTCTAAAAAGTTTTAAGAAAACTTTCGGATGGACAATTGCTGATATTAAAGGAATCAATCCTTCAATTTTTATGCATAGAATTAATCTGGAAGAAAACTGTAAATCCATGGTTGATCAACAAAGAACATTAAATCTTGTTATGAAAGAGGTTGTTAAGAAAGAAATTTTAAAGTGGTTAGATGTAGGATTTATCTACTACTACCTTTTCTAGATTAGATGCTGAATAAACTAGCTGGGAATAAATACATTTTTTTACTGGATGGATATAATGGTTATCACCAAATAACTCTTGAGGATCAAGAGAAAACAATTTTTACCAGTCTTTATGTACATTTGCTTTTAGAAGAATGTCCTTTGGTTTATATAATGCATCTGCTACATTTCAAAGATGTATGATGGAATTTTTTGTGATTCAATTGAAAAGGGGCTGAAGTCTTTATGGATGACTTTTTAATGTTTGGAACTTCATTTGATTCATGTTTAGAATATTTATATAAAGTTCTTAAGCACTATGAAGAAACAAATTTAGTCCTTAACTAGGAAAAATGCCAATTTATGGTAGCAGGAGGAATTGTATTAGGTCATCAAATATCAGTCAGAAAATGGTATGGAAGTAGATCCTGCTAAAATTCAAGTGATTGCTAATTTACCTTATCCAACAAATGTAACGGAAATTAGGAGTTTTTAGGACATGTTGGATTCTATAAGCGATAATAAAGAATTTTCAAAGACTGCTAAGCCTTTATGTCATTTACTGAAGAAAGATGCAATTTTCAATTTTGATGAGGAATGCCTAAAAGCTCTTAAGCTATTAAAAGAAAAATTATTCACTACACCAATTATAGTTTCACCAGACTGGGGAAAACCTTTTGAATTGATGTGTGATGCTAGTGATTATGCTATTGAAGTTGTTTTAGGACAAATATATGATAAAATTTTCAAAATTATTTACTATGCTAGTAAAAATCTTAAGGAAACTCAAATTAATTATACAATAATTGAAAAAGACTTATTAGCAATATTATACGCCTTTGATAAATTTAGATCATATTTGATTGGAACTCATTGTATAGTGCAAAAAGATTATTCTGTTATTAAGTACTTAATGAAAAACAAGGATACTAAACAGAGACTTATAAGATGGATTCTTCTTTTCTAAGAATTTCATTTTGAAATTGTAGATTGGAAGGGAACCGAAAATCAATTTTTTGATCATTTGTCCAGGTTTAAATTAGAAAAACCACTCTGTTTTAAAAAAAAAATTAATGAACATTTTTCAGATGAAAAATTGTTCACTGTAATTGAGTGGTCTGTTCCGTGGCATTCTGACATTGTGAACTATATTGTTAGTTATCTTAAACCCTATGGAATGACATACAAACAAATGAGGAAATTTATTTATGAAGCTAAGACTTATTTTTGGGATGACCCATATTTATATAAACAAGGAAAGGATCTGATCATTTGAAGATGTCTAATTTTGGGGAACATTTTGGTGTTGATAAAACAACATACAAAATTCTACAATCTAGATTTTATTGGACTACAATTTTTAGAGATGTTAATGCTTATATCAAAACTTGTGATAGATGTCAAAGAGTAGGTAATATTTTTAAAAGAAATGAGATGCCCCTAAATTATATGCTAGAAGTTGAAATATGGGACCATTTATACCATCTTTCGGAAATTTATATATTCTATTAGCACTGGACTATATATCCAAATGGATAGAAGTTATTGCTTTACTTGATGTGATGCTCAAAGTGTTGCAAAATTTTTGAAAATGAACATATTTTGTAGATTTGGGATACTGAGAGTTATCATTACTGATGGGATAAGTCATTTCAAAAATGCCATTATGGAGAAGTTATTAAGGAAATTTCATATAAATCATAGGATTGCTACTACTTATCAACCTCAGATAAGTGGTTTTGCTGAATTATCCAATCAGAAAATTAAAAGAATTATGGAAAAATCTATGAATCCAACAAAAATAGATTGGTCAGTCAAACTTGGCTATGCTTTATAGGCTTATAGGACTACATATAGAACTCCTATAGAAATGTCCTCATATAGGCTAATATTTGGGAAAGCTAGTCACTTACTAGTTGAACTTGAGCATAAAGCATATTGGGCTATTAAAGAGTTCAATTATAATTTAAAAGATGATAGTGAGGAAAGATTGTTACAATTAAATGAGCTTGAAGAGATAAAGAATGAATCTTATGAGAGTGCTAAGATTTGTAAAGAAAAGATGAAAATGTGGCATGATCGAAAGATTGTTACTAAAAATTTTCAGCTAGGACAACAAGTTTTACTATATAATGCAAGGTTAAGATTATCTCCAGGCAAACTTATGTCCAAATGGATGAACCCATTTATTATGATAAAAGTTTATCCTTATGGAGCTGTAGATATTAAAGATCCTAGTTTTGAGAAAATTTTTAAAGTGAATGGACATAGACTGAAACCTTATTATATAGGCGACCAGCATAAATATAATGATGGAATGATGTTGGGTCAATCAGAACCGTGGTTCCGTCGGGCTGACGACGTAAAACCAAGTGCTTTATGGGAAGCAACCCATAGTTATCATTATGTTTTAATTTTGATTGTTGTTTTGTGTGTTTTTGAAACTATTATGTGTTAGTAAAGATTTTAAGACTTTATGTAGTGACCAAGACATGTTAGAATAAGAATTTGGATGTTAAGTTG
>NW_018165270.1:60970-88215 GCF_001263595.1 Phalaenopsis equestris | reverse complement strand
TTAGTTGGAATAAACGTGTCTTGGTAGTTTCTAGTCATCCCTAGAAGTTATGAGGGGGAATTAGGCCTATAAATAATAGGGTTTTGTTAAGGAATTTCACCCCATATTATTTTTAGCCCTAAAATTCTAAGAAAGAAAGAGATATAGAGAGGAGAGAGATTTAGACAAAATATCTTCATGGGAGATGGATTTGAAGAAGAAGGAAGAAGTTCATTAGTCAAAGTGCACAGGAGATACATAACAGTTTCTTAGCCGTTAGTATTGAAGGGATATCGGTGAAGATCAACCAGATGGAGAATGCTATATCTGTATTAAAGACTAAGGTGATTGAATTGCATGCTCATCTAGACAAATTGGGTGAGAACTTAAGATGCAATTCAGCCATACCAGTTATGTAAAGGAAGCGGATAAGACGATTTTCCTTAAGCAAAAGTGAATTGAAGATGATAATATTAGAGCTCATCACCACCATCCGTTTTATCAACTCTATATTCCTGGAGAGACTACTGAGAGACAAGAGTTCATTCCTTCTAATGAAGAGTGGCATTAAGCTAAGTATTCGGAATTGTGTGTTTGGAGTCATGTTTGTAAGTGTGTTAGTGTTTATATCTTGTGTTTAGTGTTTGTGTCACTTATGTGTTTAACTGTAAATGTGTGTTAAGTGTTTTGTACTTAGGAAAATTTTCTCATCCAAGACTATTTGGAGAGATAACTAAGTGTTAAATGTGTTTGCACTTACTTTTAAATTAATATAAGATTGTTTTTGTGAAAAAGCCTCAAATTGAATAAATTATTATGGAGAATTTTGAGAGAGAATGGAGTTATAGGAAGCAAAAATAGTCATTTAAGTGCTATGAGACAATTTAGAGGTGGTTAACTTAGGCTAATAGTGCATTTTACTTATTATTAAAAATTTTAAAAATTGTGCACAAGCGTCTAGGCGTCACATCTCGTGCTTCAGTTCGCGCCTGGGTGCGATGTAACCCGAGAGGCAGGCGCCTAAGCGCCACTTACCCATGCTTAAGCATCGGTTCACGACAACTTTGCAAATGGTTAAAAGTGAATTTTCAATCTAAAAATGTCATTTCTAAAGCCTCCTATCTTCTTCTCCAACTCGAGTTGGCAATTTTAAGGGCTAACACAAGTGAAATTTGGAGATTTCTTTGTTGAATCAAGTGAGAATTGCTAGATCCAAGTTCCTTGAGGGAAGAACTTTACTTCTATGCAAAAATTTTGGATTTTCACCATATATTTTAAGCACATTTGGAAGATTTAAAAAATTTACCATTCATGGTGAAAAGAGAAGAAAAATATATGGAAACTGCTTGGGAAGTTTAGTTAGTGCTTTTAGAGGTTTAGTTCAGTGATTTAAACTTGATTTTTAAAGCTATGTTTAGAATTTATCAAATTTGTAGAATGGAACCAAGAATGAAAAGGAGCAAAGGAAAGAGCCCATTTGATTCGAGCAAATTTGTCAGTTCAAAAGCGCTGGATTGATATAGTGACGCTCTATATTCATAAAAATTTATTCAATACTGATGTTTTAAAAGTCTAGGTGGAGAAGTGTAAGCCCTGATAGTCCGCCAACAGTGGGAATAGTTCTGTTATTTCTCTACTGCTGCTATATTTTTTTTTGTAAGGGTGTTTTATGCAAATCTCCCAGAGGCTGAGGACGATCGAGTATGGTTCAAAGGAAGTTGGTATCTTTTACTCCCAAGGTAATCAACTTATTTTACCATTTACCACCGGAGACTTTGTGTTTTCGTGCGAATTATAGTCCTACGGAAGCACAATTGGACAAGATCATATCTTATTTAACTGTTATAAGAGGAGTTTGGAAGATTACAAATGAGAGGAGAGTAGATTTTTGAACATCAATGTTGTGTGCACCATCAAAGGCTTGGCACTATTTTATATCTGCTTGTCTGCTTCCTACAAATCATGTCAGTGAAGTGACCAGAGAGAGAGCGATGTTGAATTATTGTATTCAGGAGGGAAACCCATCAACCTAGGGGCTTTAATCTATCACACTAGCATCAATTCAATTGCTACTGCTACTATTGCAGATATGAGATTTGTTTCCTTTGTGCGAGCAGGCTGGAGTAATGTATGATAGTTAGGAGGAAGCTTTGTTGCCTCTGAAGCGCATTACAAAAGTGAATGTGAAGACTTATTTGGAGCATTCAATTTTTGGCTGAAGAGGAGTATTTTCCAAGCGCTAATGGAATGGAATAGAGACGTCTGCTGCATCTACCTCTGTTTCATCTTCATCAAGACCATCTGCTTCACGTGCTTCTACATCTCGAGGTTAGTCACCTAAGACTTAAGAGCTGTTACTATAGAAGACGATGACTCATATCCATTTTATCACTGATAAAGTTCAAAATCTAGAACATTTTACTGAGCATACAAATAGGTATAATAGGAGAAAGAGTGACTTTGAGGAGAAATCATACTCAGCTCTGGAGGGCCTGATTAGAGGTGACCCATGAGTAGTCTTTCCTTAATATCCTCATTATCCTGACTATGAGCCTAAAGAAAAATTGTATAATGGCAATTCTGATAGTGGGTAGAAGTAGAGATGAGAGATGATGTGTTGGACTTGATTTGGTTTTATGTATTGTTATGTTTGTGTTCTGTTATGGACTCTGTGATGTAGTATTGCTACAATTGTAGTTATGTGATATTGTAGACTATGTTTTATGTTGTTTTTTGAATTTTTATGTTCTATTGTTGTTGTGATTGTTATGTTAGATAGTATTTTATTTTTAAAAGTTTAGGGTAGTAACTGTTTTTGTTTTTTGGGTTGTGGATTGGTTAGTTTAGAGCTTAACTTAATTTCATGTCTTTTTTTTTTAAAGCTAAAAATCTTGCTAGCTTAGATCTTAATTATAAAATTCAAAAACTGCTACCCTGTATTTTTCTTTTATCATGTTAGTGTGTTGTTTGCTTTTATGCCCACTGTTTAGAAGTCTATTGAATCTCTACATGTTAAACTAATGTAAAATGTTAGAAAATTTGATCAAAATTACTTTTACTCCTATCTCTAGTTTTATTCTTGTATAATTAGGATGTAAAATTCCTATTAGCATGTTATTTCAATTTTTATTTCTACCTATATAGTTATCTGATGCTAAATTGTTTAATCTGTTAAAAAAAAATTAAGTTTGGGGGAGGGATCAAAAACATTTTCAAAACTTGTATTTTATTTGTTCTCAATTGAACTACAAATGAATTTGAATTTTAAAAGAAAATTTGATTATGTATATGAAGTTATATTAGGGAAGTAAAATTTGATTTTAGAAATGAGTCAGAAAATTTAGTTAAAATTTTAAGTAATGAAGAAAAACTTTAAGTTAAAAATTTTTAGTACAGAAAATGATTAATATAAGTGACTATCATTAGTAAGAAAAATTGTATTTTTAAAAAATTTAGACAAATTTCGAATTTTATTTTTAATACTTAAATTTATTTTATTAAAATGATTTTCAAAACTATTACTATATTTATAAGTAGAAGTTTCATATCAAGACATTACTTTAGGAAAGGAGAAGTGAAATTCAAAATCATTAAAAGCATATCCAGATATAGTAATCTTTGCCTGAAAAAGAAAAAAAAGAAAAGAAAAATAAAAAGAAAAAGAAGAAGGAAAGTAAATAAGAAAAAGAAAAGAAAAAGAAAAGAAAGGAAAAAGAAAAGAAAAAGAAAAGAAATGTAAGGGAGGAGAAGCTTGAGGATTAGTGCCTAATCAAAAAGTGGTTCTACAATTGATCTTTTTAAAATATAAGACTTGATAAAAACTTAAGCTTATAAATATAATATAATAAGTAAAATTATTTTTAATAAAAAAATTATAGTAGAGAAAATAAAAGAACTAAAATCTAAATTTAGAGATCTTACAATATTTCTAAATTAGATAGGAACTCATATTTTCATAGTTCTTAACATTAAAATATACATATCATACATATTTGGTTTTTAAAGATTGAAGTGTCACTTGAGGACAAGTAACATTTTAAGTTCGGGGGATTTTGATACACCTAAAATATATAGTGATTTTAGACACATTTTTATACCTATTTTTGAGATATTGCACTTTAATGAAAGGTATTTTTTTTTCTTGCAGATAAAAGTAAAAATGGAAAAAATGCTTAAAGGAGTGAAAAGGGATCAAATTTGAAGCAAAAAGGTTGAAAATTGTGCAAAATTGTTTTGGCGCCTATGCGCCGGATAAATAGAAAGAGACCGTGCGCTTAACCTCTAGTAGCAGTTACTAGATAAGTAAAATCGGTTTTCATGAATTTCAAAGAGGTTTTTGAGGTACCCATTGGCTTAATAGGTGATTGTAACCACCATGGATGAAAATTATCATGAAAGGATGCGTCTCTTGGGAAAACACATAGAATCAAGACACATTTTGAAGAGACCCAAGGAACCTCTTGGAAAACTATTAAAAAATAAAAGAGGACTTAGAAAAGAGTCCTGAAAATATTAACAAGTTTTGAAAGTTCTTCTCTTGGAGTTAGTTCAGAGAGATTTTTAGCAACCACTTTTTATTTACTTTATCATTTTTGTTATTTTATTTTGAGTGATTGTAAAAGAGAAGTGATGCAAAGGAACTTCAAGAGTGTGGTGGAGGACTTGAGATAAGTTTTTATCTTTTTGCTTTAGTCTACTTTTGGTTTTAATCGAGAATTGTTATTTGTTTGACAATGACTTCCTCTTTTAAACTAAATTGTAGTTTTATTTTCTCTATGGATTTTGAGTAGTTTTCTTATCCATGCACTTCATTTAATTCTTGATTTGGCCAATCCATATGTTAAAATTTGTTGTGAGAACATGTAAGAACCGGGCTGGTATTGTCTCAGTTAACAATTGGAAAGAATCACATGAGGTTGTATGAATTAGAATTTAGTTCATATGATTGTGTGCAAATAAATAGGAAAATATTCATTGATGGGTGCAAAGATAGAGGACTTTAAAGTGACAGGTTAAAGCCCCCAACTTAAATTATTGTCTTAGGTTCTGATACGAGACCTAGGTAGAGGGAGTCGAGAGAACTCTAGAGTGAGAGCTAGTATCTTCTCTGCCTAGCCGTTCTTTAGAACTATTCAAACTTTAAATTAGCCAATGTTCTGTATAGCATCTTTAGTAAGGGTAAAGATTATTATTGCTCCTATTTGACACAACACAATTTGCATACTTCCAAAATAGAATTCCTACACTTATTACTGATTCATGAGAAGAAGAAAGATATTTTCTGCAAGATATTTTCATATAAGTACTTTTATTCTACAAAAAACTTTAGTTATCGTTTTAAGTTGTTACTGTTCCATTAAAATATCAAAAATACCAAAAATATTTAAATTTTAAATTCCTACAAAATTTGTTTTTAGTTTAAGTAATTATCTTTTTAAAAATAAAAAAACTTTTTAAAAAGTGCATATTGCATAATCTTCCCTATGGGTTCGATATTCAGCTCTTAATAAAAAATTCCTATATTACTTGTTAACGATACATATACTTGCGTAGTATCCCAATATAAATATATATAAATTAAAAAGTTAAATTCTTATTTTTCATCAGGATCAAGTTTTTGGTTTTGTTGCAAAATAAGGAAATAAAAGTGAAAAATACCATCAGAACTATTGATACACTGTGCATAAGCATTAAGTTAGGATCAAGCGCTGGTTCAAAGTTGATCAAATGTTATCATGCTTCTACTTCTACTAATCTTGAAAATCATGTAAATTTGGATGAGGATCCTAATGAATTAATGGAATTACCTTTTATTTTTTTTTTCGCCTTTTGTACGAAAGTTAATTTAATAGGGACATTTGTCAAAACAAATGTCAAAAGATAAGTTACAACTTTTTGAAAAATTATGGGATGTTAAAAGTCGAACTCCCAACTCAAAAGAGGGTCTCGGATCTGGTATAGTCAAACCAGTTGATGATTCAGATATTTGCATTACGAGTGTATCAGAAGACGATTGCTTTGATGTCAAGGATGATACTACTGATCAGCTAATAGAAAATGTCCCGCCAAAATTTGAGGAAGAATACAAGTCAACCATTGATGAATTGAAGGAAATTAACCTCGGGATGGAAGAGCATCCCTTACCTACATTTATAAGTTCTCTACTCAACGATGGAGAATCTTTATAGTTGATCAAATTTTTAACATAATTCAAAGATTGATTTGCATGGAGTTATGATGAAATGTCATGACTGAAAGTAGAAGTTGCAGTTCATACACTCGTGGTGGACAAAGATATGACCCAAGTAAAACAAGCTCCAAGAAGAATGCGCCTCAAAAGAGAGCAGCAAGTCATTGCCAAGGTGAAGAAGTTAATAGACGCTAACTTTGTGCGGGAAGAGAAATAATCCAGAGGGTTAGCTAACACTTTGTCAGTTAAGAAGAAAAATAGACAAATCCGTGTATGTGTCAACTTCAAGGATTTGAACAAAGCATGTCCAAAGGATGAATTTCCATTGCCAATACCAGAAATGATGGTGGACATTGCTTTAACACATGAGATTTTCTTCTTTATGGATGGATCGTTGGGTACAACCAAATTAAGATGGCTCCAGAAGATGCAACACCTATAATCTTCAGAATATATATTAGGATTTTGTGCTACACAGTGATGCCGTTTTGGTTGAAGAATGCTGGAGCGACATACCAACAACAAAGATTTTATATGATCTCATTCACAACCAAGTGGAATGTTACGTGGATGATTTGGTCAACAAAAGTAAACAAAAAAATAGACCATTTATACTATTTCAGGAGCACGTTCGAATGATTACGAGAATATGAACTCAAGATGAATCCTTCAAGTGCGCTTTCAGCCTTACCTCTGAAAAATTTCTATTTTTCATTATTTGTTATTGGGGAATTGAGATTGACCCTGATAAGATTAAAACTATCTTAGAAATGTCTCCTCCTAAAATCTTGAAACAACTACATTCCTTCTAAGGATAGTTGGCATATCTGAGACACTTTATATCTAATCTCTCAGATAGGTGTCAGCCCTTCTCAGCATTAGTTAAAAAAGATGCAAATTTTTTTTTGGGAAGAGAAATGTCAATGGGCTTTCGAGGACGTTAAAGAATATTTAATGACACCTCTTATTTTGGCAGCCCCTATCCCGGGAAAACCTTTTTTACTTTAACCCGCAGCCTTAGATGACTCTCTTGGAGACCTCTTAGCCCAAGTCAATGACGAGAGGAAAGAAAACGCACTCTACTACTTGAGTCACAGTCTAATACCAACAGAGATAAGGTATCCGCCAATTGATAAGCATTGTCTAGCTTTGATTTTTGCCACCCAGAAGCTCAGACATTACATGCTTTCTCACAAGATAACTCTAATTTAAAAAGTTAATTCATTACAATATTTGATGACCCAATCAATACTCTCTGAACATCTAGCAAGATGGTCGATGATTTTGTTACAATCTGATATAACTTTTATTCCCCTCCATGCTATCAAGGGATAGATTTTAGCAGATTTTCTCTTTACACACCCACTTACAGTTAGGTCCACACTTATTGACAAACTACCAGATGAATAGGTATTACAGATGGATTTCTCCAATGCACAATATTTGAAGATGTATTTAGATGGAGCTTCGTCAGCCATAGAAGAAAAAGGATCAAGAACAATTATACCAGACAAAGAAGGAATTGGTTTGATCTTCATCATGCCAGATAAGGGCATGTTGAGATTCTCCTATCACCTACAGAGTCACGTACCAACAACAAAGCAGAATATGAAGCCTTAATTACTGAGTTGGAATTGGCAATCTCAGTGGATATAACAGATATTGCCATCAATGGCAACTCACAACTCATCATTTAACAAGTCGTCGGATAGTACAAGATTTTGAAACCAAGGTTAGTAGAATATCATCAGTACACAATGAGGCTACTAGACCAAATTCCCAATGTAACTTTCTACCAGATCCCTCAGGAGATAATTCCCATGCTGACGCTCTAGTAAAACTTGCAAAAGAATTGGGGTGTCCATCGGAGGGTTCCATTGACATTACGGTACATAGAAGACAGGTTTTGTCTTGAATCGATTTAAAAAATCTACACAAGCTCATAAAAGAAGAAGAAACAATGATTTTGGTTGTTGAGATCAATAAAGATTGGCGTAAGGCATTAATAGAATATTTACAAACTAGAAAGCTGCAAGAGGATAAGTCTGAGGCAAATCACATCACAAGAAGAGCTATTTCATATGCCCTAGTGGGAGATGTTCTTTTCAGAAGATCATTCAATCATATGTGGTTATTATGTCTAAGAAAAGCAAAAGCATAAAATATTGTCAAATAAGTACATGTCGGATTGTGTGGTGCTCACTAGTCAGAGCAAAAGCTAAAAATAAAGATCGAGAGACTCTGATATTATTGGCCGGCAATGATGTCTAACTGCATGGATACAACTAGAAGATGTCACCAATGCAAAGTGCATGGGGTGGTCTTGCACCAACCTCCAAATGTGTTACACCGAACCAGCACCTCGTGGCCATTTGACTGTTGGGGCATTGACATAATAGGTCCAATAGAGCCTCCATCCTAAAAAGGACATAGATTTATACTTGTCGCTACGGATTTTTTTTCGAAATGGGTTGAGGCAGTGCCGCTATAAGAGGTTACAACAAATTATGTCCTTAAATTTTTCAAAAGCCAAATCATCTATAGTTTCAGAGTTCCACATAGAATAATCTTCAATAATGGGACAACCTTCAAGAGCACAAAAATCTATAATTTTATCAAGTGGCATGGGAAAGATCGGAGGTACACTACGATCTACTATCCTAGGGCAAATGGCCTAGCCGAGGCCTTCATCAAGCCAGCTTTCATCAAGCCACTGGTATAGATTTTGAAGAAAACATTAGATGAAAAAAAATAATTGGCATAACAAACTGTTAGAAGCCTTGTTGGCCTACCAGACAACGTGCACGACTTCCACTCAATGTACACCCTACGCACTTGTGTACGGGATCGAGGTCGTACTACTGTTAAAAGTCCAGATGTTGTCTCTCAGAGTCGTTGTCGCCAATCAACTTACAATAGAAGAAAGTGCAAAACTCAGACTTAAAGAATTTAAAAGTATCAAGAGAAGAGACTAGAAGCATAACAACATTTGGTGCTTTACCAAGCGAAGTTGGTACAAGCTCATGACAAATTGGTCCTCCCAAGGACGTTCAAAGTTGGTGATCTTGTTCTCGTGCTCAAAAGACCTATTTTTTGCATGTTGCAAGATAGGTGAAAAATTTGAGCCAACTTAGGAGGGACCATTTGTCTTAGAAAAGGTCTACACAGGAGGAGCCTACCAACTGGTGGATTTTCAAGGTGAGAGACACATGTTGCCAATTAGCGGACGATACTTGAAGACATATTATGCAACATAACAATGCTTGAATTGAAATTTTTAAATTTTGATTAATTTGAGGTTATTTATTTGGCCAAACGTCTGTGATTGGGTCCAAAATTTTTGTAATAAGATTAAACTCAATAAAATTAAAATTTTTAAATTTACATGCTTCTATTTTCTCCTTTCTACTTTTAAGGTTGATATTTTACTAAATTAAATAATATGTAAATATAAATAAATGATCTTCTAACTGATACAAACTAAAATTTTGTCTAATAAAGACTTTGTTTTGCTCTTGTTCTTGCTAAATTTCAGCGCACTAATGTTTTTCCTATAGTCTGAACAGAAAATGCCAGAATAGAACTGATTTTTGCCACAGAGTGGCATCATATACTTTGATGTGGACTTCTGTCAAGTAGTTGTAGACTATGAGGGTCGCCTGATGGACGTGGTCTGTTGTCGAGAAGAGAAGGGGTTACTGTTGCTATTAAAGATTAGCACCAAGGAGGACTCCTCACTGAAGGGGAAGAAAGTGATAATGCAGTAAGATCCTATGGAGGGAACTAGATGTCTTCCATCAATGATAACTGCACAAATCGGAGGTCTAGTCATTGCTAATGAGGAGAGACTACCAGATGCACCGTTACGAAGGACTCAATGCAGAAATGCTAATCGTTGAAAACACAGAGCATTCGTACATGAAGAAAGAAGACGCTAGAAGGAGGAAGAAAACTTGCTTACCCCAATTCCTTAAGGGAAGATCTATGATCCATGCATGAGAGAGACTTCCTCAAGCTTGCCTACCACAAAGGCTGAGTCCTAGTTCACTACAGAGCTGATGCTACTAGAAGTTTTGGATGATCTTTGCACGGTTTGCCCAATGTGCAACACCAAGATTCCCACACAGATACCAGTAACGTCCTCCATCTAGAGCATTATAGCACTCTAGAGGAGTATACGTCCATCGATAGCGGATTTAAGATCACCAATCACTCAATGGGGGAGTCATTTAGCTGGATACAGAGACAACACAAGCATATATTCCTGGTGATATTGAAATGAGGGAGAGTCCTCGACAGTCGAGGATAGTGACCATAGAAGAATTAGACAAAATAAGTAAAGTAAAGAAAATGGAATTTGAATTTTGAGAAGAAGTTCAAGGAAGATTTGTCAATATACTAGAAGGACTGGAGCTGTACACCAGAGTCTTCTCTGAAAGCGAAGAAAGGAGCATTCTTGAAATCATATTTGATATAAGAGACAGAGGTCGAGCTGGTCTTCTGATGGAAAGGTCCTATTCTAAACCACAAAAATGGATGTGTGGAAAAGGTAGAATCACCATCCAAAGTGGTCGTTGTTATAATCATATGAAAGATAGCAAGGAAATCCCCTAGGGATTTTAAGACATGATGAGGTGGATCCGTTACCTCTTATAATAAAGTGGATGATCAAGAGGATAGTTAATGGAACATACTTCCAACGAATTGCATTGTCAATAGCTGTATCATCTATATCTATAATGAAGGTGATCGCATTCCCCCACATATATACCATCATGATTTCATGAGACTTTTTTGCACGGTCTCCTTCATGAGCAAAAGCAATATTTTGTTCGGGAAAGAAATAAATGACATTGTCCCCAGGGAGTTAAGAGTATCCGTGGAGGTTCCGCTACCAGTGGGTTCATTACTGATTCTCAAGGGAAATGGAAAGGACCTAGCCAAGCATTGCATTCTAGGGGTACGACACCGTAAAGTGTCTGTATCTTTCAGAAGGATGAATAGCAACAAGATGCTATATGGATTTTGATCAGATCTAGATTTAAAGGAACTACAACCTTACAAGCTATGAGAGGGTTGCACCTCTAAGTACACATAAAAGGAACTCTTATCCTGGAGCGTGGCTTAGTAGGTCAGCTTGATCAGGAACTCACCCTGCCGAAGATGGACAGTCATTGGATACCTTTCTATATCATGTTTTGACGCAGCAGATATGATGATATATGTATCAGATATGATCATATTATGATATGTTGGAAGCATGAGATGTTTCAGATATATTTTTGATGCGTTCAACATGTTGTACCTTTTGATACTTCAACCTATGTTCAATTTGTAACACCTGTTTGATTCAAATTAATGAAATTTCTTTCAGAATTTAGTGTGTTTCTTAAATTGCCCTTTTTGTGCGATAGATCAAGAGCCCCAGAACCATGCATTACTTATGAGCTACAATGAACAAAGAAAAAAAAACAATAAAATTTGAGAATAATAAAAGTTCAGATAAAATACTCTTTTAAAAAATCAACCAAGAAAAATTAAATTTTGAAAATATGTTTTGATAATTAAATGTGATAAGGAAAATAAGAAAAGAAAAAAACTCTGTTAAGTTGTTTCTCTTGATTTTTAGGTCTCTTACTCTTTGCTTGCGCAACATGAGTATCCATGTCTGCACTAATTTTCTTCAGCGTAGACCCACAGAATTTCACATTCTGCACAAAATCTCACAAAGTCTCATAAAATTTTTTATTCATCGATGTCAACCTTATCACATTCCACATATCTATGAATTCTACATCAGTAATTCTCTTCACTGCTTTCATGTTGTTCTTGGGGTCAGTACCTAAATTCTGCTTCTTATGTTTCGAGATCGATACTTGAATTCTGATTCTCTTTTCGAGATTGATACCTGAATTTCAATTCTCATTACAGGATCAGTACCTAAATTCTGATTTTTATTTTTTGAGGTCGATACCTAAATTGTGATTCTCTTTCTTGGAATGATACCTAAATTTCAATTCCCATCTCGAGGTCAATACCAAAATTTTTATTCCTATCTTTCGAGGTCAGTACCTAAATTTTGATTGTTTTTTCAGGATTGATACCTAAATTTCAATTCTAATCTTGGTGTCAGTACGTAAATTCTGATTCCTATCTTTCGAGGTTGGTACCTAAATTCTAATTCGCTTTTCAGGATTGATACCTAAATTTCAATTCTCATCTCGGGATCAGTTCCTAAATTTTGATTCCCTCCTTTTGAGGTTTTTCGAGGTTGGTACCTAAATTCTAATTCGCTTTTCAGGATTGATACCTAAATTTCAATTCTCATTTCGGGATCAGTACCTAAATTTTGATTCCTATTTCTCGGGGTCAGTACCTAAATTCTAATTCCTATCATTCAAGGTCGGTACCTAAAGTCATACTCCCTTTCTGAGATTTATACCTAAATTTCAATTCTCATTTTGTGATCAGTACCTAAATTTTGATTCTTATCTTTCAGGATCAGTACCTAAATTTTGATTCCTATCTTTTGAGGTCGGTACTTAAATTTTGATTCTCGTTTTGAGATTGATACTTAAATTTCAATTTCCATTTCGAGATCAGTACATAAATTATCATTCCCTCCTTTTGAGGTTGGTACCTAAATTCTGATTATCTTTTTGGGATTGATACTTAAATTTCAATTCCCATTTCAAGGTTACTACATAAATTATGATTCCCTCCTTTTGAGGTCGGTACCTAAATTTTGTCTCTCTTTTCCGGACTGATACTTAAATTTCAATTCACATCCCGGGATCAGTACCTAAATTCTGATCCCCACCTTCCGATAATACTGAAATCAAAGTTAAAGTTTGCTAGCATCAAATTGAAATTGAATTTTCATCATGGCTGTCATGGTCGATTTTGGAATCCCTTTTCTTCCAATCCCCAACAAGAATTTCGAATCCTCGATTTTGATCAAATGTTCATTTGCTAACTCCCCAACTGCAACAACTAGCACTCAATTCTACACTTCGTTCTAGGTCGGTTGACTAAGAATTCTTGGTTGGTTTTTTTGATCTCATCGGTCAATGCCAATACGCGCGGTGTGCTTGCCCAGAACACCACACCTATTAGGGGTCCATTTGTTGACTTCAATTTTAGTTAAGGATTAGTTTTCCCTCTTTAGTAGCCTACGGTTTAGCCACAGGACTTTTATGTTGACTATTCCTAAAAAATTATAAAAGGAACCCCAACCTTTAAAAACTCAAAACTCTTCTGTGCTCAACTTGAAGTTTTCGTCTTGAAGTTCAATATACTGGTCCTAACCTCTAACACTTAGTAGGTGAGGCCACTATAGAAGAAGCTCAAGGAGAGTCCCCATAGGACTGTTTGACCTTAGGGTTGACCCTAGATGTTTTTCTAGAGCTAGTTCACTCAATTGCACCAACTTACACTTACCGTCACTCACTTTCACTCACTCACTACCCTAAACCCAACTTGTTGACTTTCATCCCTTGATCCTTTGTGAAACTCATGTAGATGGTCTCCTAGACCCACTGGCTCTAGGCTAGGGATTAGTTAAGACCAGTACATAGAGGAACCATATGGGAATTTCGTTGGTCCATAGCTCATAAAAGGTGGTTGGCACCCCAATTTTAACAAAATATCCAAATTCCAAAATTACCAAAATACACTCAAATTTGAAAAAATTACAAAAATACCCTTGGTAGCCCAAACTTTCCCAAAATCAAGGGTATTTTGGTAATTTTGGACCTAACCCCACCTTAGCCTAACCTAAACCCAAGTCTAACCCAACATCCCCAAATTGACCAAATGCCTAAAATCCTCTAAATTGAACTTCCAAACCAATTCAAAATTAATCCAAATCTTTTCTAAACTCCTCACGATAATAACCCACACAAAATTACTCAATCAATTGAGCTCAATAGCATGGTTAGCTCAACCCAAAACCCACATCAAGCTACTTGACCCAAATTGACCCTTTAACTTAAATTCACTTAATCAAACCAAATTGGTCAACTAAAGACCGCCACTGCCACTAAGCTCCTCTTTTGAACTAGCCTAAACCATTCTAAATACAAGCAAGTGAGTTATGGACCAATGGGTCCATAAATTAAGGGATTTTTTCCCATTTTTGGGCCTTAACCAAGAAATTTCGTTCATCATGAAAAACCATTGAGGATTAATATTAATTAACCTTCTCCCTGACTCACTTGACCATTTGGCCACCTTGCCTGCTCTGGCCAGCCACCTTACTCATCGAAAAATACCAAATCCATAAACCACCACCGCTAAATAAAACCCAATTTCAACCCTAGAGGCCAGCTCAACTTAACTACTCTATAGAGCTCCTCATCCCTCCATCTAAGTAAATCTTTACACCAATCAACTGGCCCTGAGCTCCACCCTAAGCCATTCTATTTAAACCATTTTCTCCCTAGATAAAAGTGAGGTGTTCCAAACCCTTGGGGAAATTCTATTGAAATCAAACCAGAGACTCTCTAAGCAATTCCTCAGCTTAAGCCAACTATTTTCCCCCTCTGATTCCCATCATGGGAGCCAAATTTTGAGCTCAAACATTCAGCTCAGATCAAGACATCTCTCCACAGTGCACCAAACTCAAATTAAGTAAGCACACACCATCCCTAGTGCAAGAGGAGTTGATTCTCCAATAAAGCCCTATTTGAAACAGCCTCTAGGATAGCTCTAGACCAACACCTGAAATCCACCTTGGTTAAAGTCATAGCTAGATAATTCACCATGGAACAGGACTTCATCTTGAGGTTTGTTGGGCTCAACCGAAGCAACCGCAACCATCTGATTTTTGCCTCTCCTCTTAGACAATCGTATTGAGCTCTGACCCTAACTCGAGCTTATTTTAATTCTCCATGAGTAATGGCTTGATTTTGTACTTGATTAACTGTATAGATGTGTTCGTCTTGAGTAAAGTAAATGAAGTTTTAGAAACAACCCCCATGTGATTTGGTTGAGTCTAGGAAAAGATCTTAGGGTTTTAGTGCGGACAGTTTACGGGTTAGTTCAATTGAGGATTATGAACGGATGTCGTCTGATTGCACGTGTATCCAATGGACAGAGGGGATCAAGCCGGACAGACTCCTGGTGCCTGAACTGCGGACCGCGTGACATGACTAGGTGGAAAGCAGAACGAATGGGAGCACACCGCGTCGTCGTTCAGCGCCGCATGGATAAGTAGATAAATAGGGGTTTTATGAATTAAATTAAATCCCAAATCTTTAAAAATTAATGTCTGTGCACTGAAAAATCATAAAAATAAAAGAAAAATACCCTCTTGCTCAGTGAATAGAGGAAAATAATGTGGATTAAAAATAAAAATTATATGTCAATTGTGGTATTTTAACTCTCCATGACTAAGGAGTGCTCAACATGGCTTGAGATTTTTAGGGTCTATCCTCATCACAGAAGGGATGTTCTCTGATTTTTCCATTTGTGGTATTTCAATTTTCCATGACTAAATATGGCTCTCCATGGCTTGAAATTTGTAAGATTTTTTCCTCATCACAGAAGGGATGTTCTCTGATTTTTCCATTGTCAGAAGGCATCTCTATGCTTCTAGCCCTAATTTTTAAGCTAGGGTGGCCATTTTTGCTTATTTTAATTATATAATTCTAAAAATAATTTGGTAAATTATGAGGATAATTTAAGTAGGTTTCCTATGGTCAGACAAGTCTACAAAAAATATTATGATGTGTTGAATTATTTGGTACATTTCTAAATTTAATCATATGTGTACACCTTATCATAATTAATATAAATTATGTACTTATCAAAAATTGTCAAAGTCAATTCCATATTGTGTATAAAAATCATATTCAATTACTGTAAAAATTTTAAAATTATTTGGCTTAGTTTAAGCACTAAAATTTGTGGCTTGGTATAAGTACTAAGGTGTGTTTTCTAAGAAATTTTGTATTTTTGTACAAAAATAATTATAATAAATTAAATAAGCTTAGAAAAATCATGAAAAATAGTTTTCCGAGTTGCTTGTGATCAGGAGCATTCAATAAAAATAAAATCTATTTTTTGTGAAATCATGTCATTTTTAAAGTGTATTTTAATTTAAAAATTTAAAATAATCAAAATTTTCATAAATACAAAAAAAAGTTCGAAATGTGTGCAGGTTTTCTCTGATCACTTCGAATTCATTAGGATATTTTTCCTAATTTTTTCTAAGTTAAAAATAAATTTTAAAATCTTAAAAGTGAATTTCTCTTATTTTCTCATTAAAATAATTATAATAAATAAATTAAAAATCATAAGAATATAAAATTTGATTCTCTGACTTTTCTGAACTCAGAGAAGTCTAATAAAAATATATAAATAGTTTTGGTAATTAAAACAATATTTTCTATTTAATTAAATCATTGAAATTTATCCAAAATTAAATAATAATATTAAAAATTTAATTCAAAAAATCATGAAACGTTGCCTAAGTGTTTCTCTGACATAAAAAAACCTCTAATAATTTTCTCATAAATAAGAACTTTATTTTGGGTAGTTAAGTAAATCAATTTTGATAACCTTATTTCCTAAATTTAAATAATTATTTAAATTAAAAGAAAAAAAAACAAAAAAAAATAACCACATTATTCTCCTTTGATATTTCAATTAACTCAAGGATATGCCACTCTGAATGCTCAAGTCATTTGAGTTATGTTTAATGATTTATGAGATAAAATACCCCAAGGGCAAAACAATTATTTTAGATTTTTGTTCTTAATCAAAATTTAGGATTAACCAAGGGAAAATGGGAAAATTTGTTTTTAATGAACATGTTTGGATGATTGAAATACAATGAGATTAAAAGGTAGAAACTCACTCACCACCTTTGCACAACTTCAACAAAATCATAATTCTCTTAATCTTCAGGAATTGGAAGTCAATTAGGATCAACTGATTCTTAAGTGATGGGCTTAAGCTAGAAAGATGATAGTTTACCTTTTTTAAGCCCAAAGTTGAGGATGACGTGATCATTTAATAAGAATATATATATCGCTTAAATCAAAATTTTGGTAATTACCATTCCACCTATCATGATTATTAAGGGCTTAGTAGTGCGTAGGCTCGATGTCTACACTCAATTGATCAGATTTAGAAGACAACATGATTGGAAATTAACATCTTTAAACACTACAATCCTGACCATAATTGCGGGCACCACAATCTTAAATGACTTAAAGTTGCCTTAGGGGCACCCACCCACATAACTTTTAAATGAAACATTAATTAGTAAATTAGGTATCCTATCCTCGGGATAATTAAATTGTCAAGTTTCACTGAGCAACGGGGTAGTCACACTTTAACTCGGATGATTAATGGAATAATATGATAAGTTCAAAATGAACTTGAAGTATTTTAAGAGATCTTCAAGGTGGTCCAGGGTCATGTCTTGAGCATTTTGAAATCTCTTGGACATTCGAAGGGAAAATTAGACTCGCAATATTTTTATTCTAGAACCATCTACTAAAATCATCTAAGATTTAATAAAGTCATAACCTGCTGCTAGTTAAACCTTCATCTACTCCTGCAATTTAAATTCCCTGCAAAACTATATACATGCCTTGTAAGTACTAACCTTTTAGAAGGAGGAATGAGAAGAATCGATAGGTACGATTTTAAATTATTACATTTACCTTTCTGCACTTCCTATTTCAAGCTTGCATGTTAAACATTGATGTCACCCTGCATGTCAAAACCAAAATTTTTAGGATAGCCATAAAATCAAAACTAAAACTAAAAATCGATCAAGATAAAATTTACTGCCACAACTTTCAAAATATAAGACAACCAAAATTTAATCTCAAAAATCATAGAACAAAAATTGAAACAAAATTAAAATGTCTCTATCGAATGATCGGGAATCCCTATGAGCAGAAAACCTACGGTTGCTAACGAGATTTTGCATGGTCTAAATGAAAGTATGGAACTCATTAAGCTGAGTTTAGTAAATTCATTTGGACTAAGTGAATCCAGAAGAAAATAGTGATACCAAAATGAGGGAACTGTAGGAACCTACTCAGTATCACTCTAACCAACTTTAATATGCCGCATAATATTTAAATAACAATGACCCTTAGGGACATCTGATTTCACATCATAATTTAACACATTAGAAAACTTAAACTTGCTACAAAGAGGAGCTTGGAGCAAGCATTGTGGGCAGCATGACCATCTTAAACAGTAGAAAATGTCTACATTAGCTAAACCATTCCTTAGATTTAACCCTAAACCAAGCCATACAACTTTGAGGTGGTTTGCTTATGCAACATAAATCCTCCACTTTTTTTAGGCTTTTGTATGGCTCTGATATACGATATAAGCCCTAATTCGCTTTAGGATTCCGAGGTTGTTGTTCATCACGACCAAAATCCTCATATCTTCTAGGCCATTTGTATAATCATTTCACACGAATGTAAGCCCTAATCAATAAAATTGGCAGGATGAAACACTTAAATATTTCTCCTCAAAAATTCTAAACGGAAGCCAAACCATAGGGTAGCTTGGGAAGTCACCGAGGTTCTCCTCTTGGTCTGTAGCATCCCCTAGTTCTCCCTCCTTTAGATTCTACAATGAATGTTCCAAATTTGAGTCATTCCCCTTTCACCCTTTCACCTGTTTTTCCAAATTTGAAGCCAAACCAAATATCATTGAAAAGTCCTATCCTTTGGACTGCTTTAAGAAAATATTCCCTAATTTTTATCGAGAGTTTTCTTAGGTGACTTCGGTTATCTAAGATATAATTAACTATAGGGGCTTGCCTTTATTGGAAGCTTTTCTAAACCCAGCATAATACAAACCTTATTTAGTTCTTCATATTAAATAGGAAATTTGTCGGTTTATAAATAAAATGGCTTTTGTAGACCAAACAGATGTCATATATTTCTTAGTTTATTTGATCTAGCATCACCCTCAAGTCTTGTGTTTATCTTTCGAGATAGTTACATAACTTATGGTGCAATGCTTTTTCAGTTGAACTATGAAAGATGTGGGATCAATTTGATTTTATAGCAGGCGACAAGATTCTGATTTTGTTGGCTGTCCAGCTTCCAATGGGCACCTCCTCAACGAAAATAGTGCCAACAGTACCAAATATTATAATCAAACAAATTTTGGAGAAAAGAGTGATTCTTAAAAGAACTGATTGGTTTAATAGACTTAATTTTGCACAACGGGCTTATATGACTACTTATAAAACTCCTATAGAAATGCCTCCATTTAGGCTCATATTTGGAAATTCTTATCATTTACTAGTTGAGTTAGAACATAAATCTTAATGGGTGATAAAAGAATTTAATTATAATTTAAAGGATGCTAGAGAAAAATGATTATTGCAATTGACTCAGCTCTATGAAATTATGAAAGCATGAATTTATAAAGGAAAGATGAAAATTTTGCATGATCAAAATATTTTAAAAAAAAATTTTGAGCCTAGAAAAGAAGTTTTATTATACAATATGCGATCATTTTTTTTTCTAGGAAAACTTAAGTCCAGGTGGATGGGGCCATTTATTGTGACAAAATTTTATTCTTATGCAGCTGTGGAGATTAAAGATTCAAAAATTAGAAATATAATTGAAGTAAATGGACATAGGTTGAGGCATTAAATTAGAGAAAACAAGCCCTATCATAAAGAGACTTTAATGCTGGGTCTATCCAAGTAAAACATTTGGATACGTCGGGCTGACGACGTTAAACCAAGTGCTTTGTAGGAGGCAATACATAGTTATCGATGTCATTTGATCTTTATTTTTTTTGTGTAGTATCATGACCATCTTTTGCATTTGCACCATTATTTTAACAATATTCAAGGTATTAAACATGATTGAAAATTGAAAAAAATTTGATGTTAGGAAAATCAGTGTTTTCTTGGATACTGGCACCTAGGAGCCAACAATTGGCACCAAAGTGTCAGAGTCTTGTGATGCTAGCGCCTAGGCTCTAGAAACCCTCGCTTAGGCACCACAGTTTTTGGATGTAGAAAAACCACCGCAAAGAGGTTTTCCTCCAGGTTTTCTCTATAAAACTGCCTAGCCTTCATCCTTCATCTTCATTCCTTAAAAAAATTGACTAGATAAGGGAGTTTAGAAAGTGTTCAAGACTTACTTACTTCCATGGAGAATAGAGAGAATGGAGTTGGAAATAAGTTTATGCATAATGATGTCCAAACTTATTTCAGGGGATTCTTAATGCTGAGTTTGGAGAAGGTGACAAGCAAGTTGGGCTATGAAAAGGAACTTTTTAATCTACACAATATGTTGCAGGAGTTCTATCACCAATACGAGCACTTGGAGAGGCTGATGAAAATTCAATCCGATCATTTTGCTAGTTATTAAAATGCCTAGTTAGCCATGTGTAGCAAAAACAATTTGATTGATGAAAAGGAAGCTATAAGATTTCCTCACACTTTTGTCTTCTACACATTTGATCAAATATATTTGTCATGTTAGAAGGGTGAAGAGAATGAGATGAAGAGAGATTGACCATTAGAATAGAATCTGTGTATTTGTGCTTCATGTTTTCTTGCTTTAGTAAAGGATGGGTTTTGTCTGCTACTGTAACTTATTGTCAATTGTGCGTTAGTTCGCTTTTGTTGATTTTCGTAAAATTTTTTTAATGTGTGATATTTTACTATTATTTGAATGATCAATGAAAGTTATGTTTGTGTAGGCCCCTTGTTAGAATGTTGGAATTGATTTCAAAATGAAAATTAGAAAATAGAAGATGTTTAGGACAAAATAAACATGAGGTGTGGTGTTAAATTAATGAGAACTTTTAGTTTGAATGGCTTAGTCTTGTTGTGTTACACTTAAACCCAAGGGAAGAAAAATTTTGAGTTTGGCGCCTAGGCCCCAGAACTGGTGCTTAGGTGCCAGAACTAGTGCCTTTGCACCAGACCACCCTCACAGCATGGTGCCAGACCACTTGCATAGCATGGCGCCTAGGCACTGGTTTACCTGAACCAGATGAAACTAAAAATATTCACAATTTATGCTAAACCCACGCCATTGTTGATGCCCAAGCTCCTTCTTCTTCCTATTTTTTTGTGAATACTAGTCCAATTATGCTTTTTAGAGCTCAAATCTTCAATTTTCTTGGCTTAAAAACACCGAATTTCTTCTTCTTGAGGTTAGCTCTACATTTTGGACAAGTTTTTTTTTTCAATTTCAACATGGAATTTTCATAGATTAAGTAAAGACCAAAATATGCAAAAGTATTTGATTTAGTGATTAAAAATCCATGGATTTAAGATTTGTTAGCTTGAAGAAGCTTATAGGAAGCCTATTTTCTTGATTTTGAAATTTGTTGGAAATTTTTCTTCAAATTTATTTTGATGGCTCCTAAGAAAAAAGAGGAAGGGGAAAATAATCCTATGGCTGTGCCGAATTTTTCATTGTAAATGCGCAAAGTCATTACAATGAGTTTGCTTCTTTGAGAAAGTTTATTACAACATGACGTTTCTATTGACCAAGACGAGCTATATAGAATATTATGATGTCATGTCAATGGTAGAGTTTTTTTTACTTTAGTGTTGGTGCCGCCATCACTATGGTTAGAGAATTTTATGCAATTTTACTTGAAGCAGATGATGATGAAGTGTTTCTTCAAGGAAGAGGATTAGATTTTATTATTGAGAGGATTAATGTGATATATGGTCTGGCTCTTGAGATAGTATGTTTCTATTCAGAGTTCATTCCATCTGAGGATGAGTTGGATCATTTTGTGGCGTATTTGAAAGATGACCGTGGAGCCTGAAAGTTTTAAAATGATTGAAACATGAACTTTTCTTCTTCTGAGCTCAACGCCACTTCAAAGTCATGACATTTATTTATTTCTGCTCACCTCCTTCCTTCAATTAATTTAAGTGTAGTGCTAGCGATAGAGCTATTTTAAATTACTGCATTCAAGAAGGAAAACCTATAGATGTTGGTGCTCTTATTTATATGTTATTAATACTTCTATGAGATCTAGTATGACTTCAGGCCTTGTATTTCCATCTTTGACCGTTACTATTTGTAAAACTCGAGATTTAATTTTGATCTTTGGGAAGAGCATTTGAAACCACTTAAGCCAATTGGGAAGGCTAATGTTGATATATATGGATGAACTAGGTGCACCTTCTGCTTCTACTTTTAAGCCTTCTTCTTCTAGACCATCTACTTCTTCTGCTACCGAGCCTCCATCTGGATACTGGGATGTATTGAGTGAAAGATATTTAGAACACAAGAATGATATGTTCTTGATACAATGTCATATGGAAGACATGGAAAAAAATTTTGATCATAGTCATATTTTGTTAGAAGGAAGAGTGACTATGATGCTATTTATGATGAGGCATTGGGAGACCATACGGTTGAATTTCGTACATGTCCTCAATTTACACCTTTTTGAGAGTCGTAGATCTATGGAGGAAGATAGTCCCTTTAATTCTGATGATGAGGAGGAGGAGGAAGAGGATTAGAATTGTTCCCATATTTTGTAGTAGTTATGGTTTCTAGATCTATCTTATGTTGGACTATTTATATATGTTTTATTGCTGTGTACTTTTATTTTCACTGCTAATTTTGTTACTATTTTTCTTAGAATTGGATATGTGTTAGAGTAGTTCTTTTTCATTGCAAATTTTCATGCAATATATGTTTTTAATTAAATTTATCTACTACTTTGTACTTTTTTCTTACTGTACTTGTATTTTTTTCCTACTTAGAAAATTTAAAATTTTCCTTTTTTTCATGTTTATTATAATCTTAACTGTCTAAAATAATTTAAAATTTAAGCTTTGGGGAAGTGAGAAAATTTTTAAAACTAATCCTTATTTGTCTTATGTAAAATATATTTTCAAAAACTATTTTAACCTGTGGTACGTTGAGATAGCTTGAGATACCTATATTTTTATTTTATAAATGATATTGTAAACTTAAGTAAAAAATTTTAATAATAAGATTAATTCTGGATTTGAGATGTTTAGTATAAGGGTATAAAATTTTTTTTGTCCTCTTTAAATAAATAAAGTTGTATTTTTGAGAATGTTAAAGATCTTAGATTTTTATTTCAATAGAAAGAAGTAAGACTTTATGAAAAATCCTTTTCTAATGTAATGCACATTTACCAAAGAAGAAAATGTGAAATGGTTTTAACTTTTAGAAGAGGATGGTGGAGTTCAAAATCATTGTAGGCTATCTAGATATAGTAATCATCACATGACATGAAAAGAAAAAGAGAGGATAAGCAAGGAACTCTACGCTTTGATCTCCTCTCAGAAAGCTAATGAAGGACGTATTGAAACTTGCTTCGTAATCACATTTTCTTTTTAAATAATGTTCCAAATTCTCACAATGTTCTTCAATCTTTACAAGATGACACTATATAAAAATTATATCATCTTTTTGTATCTTCAACTACTCCTGTACAATGTTTACGGTAAATGTTGAATGAGTCGAAGTACTAGAGGTAGATGGTCTTGAAGTTGAAGTAGATGGAATATCAGAAGCTCTAACCTTAGAACTTCTCTATAAATCCACATTAGCCTTATCAATAGGCTATGACGGTAGTAGTAGCTTTTCCTAACTCTCATATTTAACCACAGATTGTTTACAAATAGTAAAGATAAGGGAAGGGTAGCCCATACCTGGAGAAGTACTAGCTCTAGTGAACATGAAAATAGTCTAGTAAATGAGAGAGAAAACATCATTAGGCTTCATATTTTGAATGCAATAGTTTTGAATGGCTCTCTTTCAGGTCACCTCACTCAAATGATTTGTAGGAATCAGTTGAGATAGAAAAAAATAATGTCAGGGTTTAGATGGAGCATTAAGCATAGAAGAGAAAAATTTTCCTTATGTCTGTTGCTAAATTTTGATGTTCAACACCCATCCATTAGAAATGCAGTTATATTTTCAAGATCTGATACAATAGGCATAGATTCAGACTAGTAGTAATCCAAAATAGGAGACAACTAATATAAAGCATTAATCCACTAAGCGATGAACTCAGCTCTACCCTTTCGAAGAAACACTTTCTCTTCTGATGCTTTTAGGAGATTAGCATAAAATTCTCAAACCACAAAAATAATTGCTGCAACAACAAATAAGCATAAACTTTCCCAGTAACAAGCAACAATGAAATTCTCTATAGCACCACTGGGACTAGAAAAACTTTATTCCACTATAAACTTCCTCAATAATAGAAACTTGTTCTACCGATCTTATGCTTTAAGATTGATGATTTACTTATTATTGAAGATTTCTTTACCCTTTCATCTCTTTGTGTTTGGAGCCATCACAAAATCTAGTAAAAACCAAATAATTTCCAAATATTAGTTCTAAAGCCATCACAAGCAATTTCCAAGCAAATAAATTCTTCTACCTTGGATTTCCACTTTTTTCTCAAAATTTTTAAAAATTTTTGTCTTTATATAATGTAGAAGAAATCCATGGTGAAAGAAAAAAATTTCTTAGACAAGTTGTAGATCTTACTTAAAGGTGAAGAAATCCAAATTTTTCAGGCTCTAAATCACCAAGTTTTGTAAGCAAGGAGAAGCCCAAAGGCGATCCAACTGTGCAAATGGCAGGAGAAGATGAAGTCTAGAAGTAAAAATGGAGTCAAACCAGTTCAAATAGTGATTTAATTGATTTTATCAATAGTTTAGCTGGTTCGATGGCTAGGTGTTGGTATTAGCAATTCGGCTCACTGTTTCGTGGTAAACTAGCTCCAAGGTACCAAATTCCGGGACCTAGGCGCTAGACCTGAATTTTACAATTTTTGATTTTTTTATATTTTTTTAAAGTATAAGCACATCAAAACAAAGGCCTTCGTACATTGAATTAACATCATTTTAAGAAATAATCATCTTCCAAACATCTCCCAACTTCCATTTACACAAGTATTAAACTCCTAGATACAAATAATTCAAATGATCCAAGCACATTAGCACCATATATTAACTTCACAAACTTAATACAAATTCACTAACATAAACATAGGTTTGATAGAAACCAAAATAACATAAATCCAACACAGAAAGTTCAGCAAATGCAAACATAGATACCAATTTTGCAGAACTAGAAACACACATAGATTAGAGTCGGTAGAACATCAAATTTACCTAAACAACAAATTTTGTACACAAATATACCTTCGACTACAAATAATTATGCACAGTATTGTGATCCACCTTTTTAATTGTTGGATGGTGATGCAAAAACATGTGATAAAATGAATAGTGAGGAAAATGTTATGCAGAATTTTCTCCAATCCAGTTTTATTTTGATACATCCTTACTCGCACCACATAAAAACATGACAAATGATTGAACTGAAATTTCAACCAAAAATACAAATGTTCTAACTGGTAAAAGATGTCATTTAATATGCAAATTCGCAATCTCTTCTGTAACCTTCTTGATTTTTTTGTAGTTCCTTCAAGGATAAGTTCAAGGAACCCGTTGAAGTTTGTCTTGGCATCCTTGTGCATAAATTTCCTTCCGTCAGCCCCACCATTGCTCTTTCTCTCCAATAATACAAGGAGAAATGTATCTTAGAATTAATTCCTTCTTCTAAATGACTCTCTCATGCTTAAAATATGAATTGTCAGGTCCTCAAATCTGGATTACAATGGTTTTAAGGGAATGTAGTCAGTTTCAACTTCAAAGGGGTGGTTTATGCACAATTTATGAACTACGTCGCCTTAGCGTCGGGCCTATTACAAACTGGAACTTAGGCTCCAGGTTTTGATACCTAGGTGCTAAAGCCAAAAAAAAATACCATTTCACCTTGTATCCAATTGTCTTATCCAAATCTCATTTTGATCATTAAATTAATGTTTTGTGCCTCCTTAAAGTATCAGGTCTTCAAGGATGGTTTACAGTGGTTTTTAAGGAATGAAGTGGTTTTCAACTTCAAAAGGGTCATTTATCAACAATTTATAGACTATGGTGCCTTGGCGTCGGGCCTATTAGAAACTGGCGCTTAGGTGCCAGGTTTCGGCACCTAGGCGCTAAAGCCCAAAAACACCATTTTACATTGCATCCAATTATCTTATCCTAATCTCATTTTGATCACTAAATTAGTGTTTTGTGCCTCCTTACATCTTTATGTCTCAGTACAACATTAAATGGTCCATATATACACAACAAAAATCAGTCCACAAAAATAACCATGAGGTGCTTCCTAAGAAGCGCTTGATTTAAGGTTATCAGCCTGACTTATCCAACTTTTTACTCTAGTTGACTCAACATTTGAAATTGCTCATATAAAGGCTTGTTTCTACATATGTAAGGTTTCAATTTGTGTGTGTTTACTTTAATTATTCTTTTTGTTTTTATATCTTTAATATCCATAACACCGTACGTATATAATTTTAATACAATAAATGGCCCCAATCAACTAGACTTAAGTTTTCCAGGAAGTAAATTTAAAATGGTATTATAAAATAAAACTTCTTGTCTAGCCTCAAAACATTTTCTTAAAATCTTTTGATCATGCAAAATTTTCATCTTTTCCTTATAATTTTTCGCATTATCATAAGATTCATCTCTAATTTTCTCGAGCATATTATTTCAATAATCGTTTCTCGCCACCATGTTTCAAAATATAATTACATTCTTTAACTGCCCATAAGCTTTATGCTCCAATTCAACTAGCAAGTGACAAACCTTTCCAAATATGAGCCTATATGGTGAAATTCATATAGGAGTTTTATAACAAGTCCTATAAGCCCATAATGCATAATAAAGTCTAGCAAACCAATCTTTCCTGTTAGAATTTATAGTCTTTTCCAAAAATATTTTAATTTCTCAATTGGATAATTCTACTTAATCACTGGTCTAAAAATGATAAGTTGTGGCAAGTCAATTTTTAATTCCATATTTCTTTTTAAATTCTTAAATTCCTAAGTTCTTAAAATGACTTTTCCTATTTGTAATGATTGGTCTCGTCATTCTGATTATAGAGAAAATATTTTTGTTTAAAAATTTTACAATGCTTTGAGCATCACAGTGGGGTAAAGCATCAGCTTCAATCCATTTTGAAAGCCCCAT
>NW_018165270.1:44056-60922 GCF_001263595.1 Phalaenopsis equestris | reverse complement strand
TATATATATATATACATATATATATATATATATATATTTCTAGATGATGTTATAAATGGTTCCATAAAATCTAAACCTCATACATCAAAATTTCAACTTCCAAAGTAAAATTTAGGGGCATTTCATTCTTTTTAGAGATATTGCCTACTCTCTGACATCCATCACATGTCTTTATATATATTTTAACATTCTTAAATAAAGTAGGCCAAAAAATTATGGATTGCAAAATGTTAAATTCAGTTCTATCTATCCTAAAATGTCTCCCACAATCAGATTCATGAAATTCTTAAATAATTTCTTGGGTTTCTTCAAATGGTACACATCTTCGGATAACTTGCTCCTTACATTTTTTTATAAATAAGGGTCGAGCAAGAAGTAAAATCTTGCATCGTGAACAAACTTCTTCTTTAGGTGGCATGTCAATACACAGAGTAAAATATGACTATCTCAATAAATAACTATATCAGCATACCACAGAATATGCCACTCAGTAATAACATATAGTTGTTCATAAAAAAAAATCATTTATTTCATCATCAAAATCCATAAAATTTTCTCGTTCAAGCCTTAACAAATGATCAACAATTTGATTAATAATGTTATTCCTATTCACAACTTCAAAGTCAAACTCCTGCATTAGAATAACCTAAACACGGTAAAAAATAGGATGAATAATTCTAACACCCAACCAGTTTAAAATTTCTCTCTTTACAACTTCTTTCATTATGGGAATAAATCACCTTTATGGATGATCCCTAGGTTTATGAGAATCTTCCATTAAAATTTTATGCATACAATCTGAAGGGCTAATACCTTTAATATCTGCTAATGTTCATCTATAGACTTTCTTATAATTTCTTAATATTTCCATTTTTTTTCTTCCTGATCTTCAGTTATGTTTGAAGATATTATAACAAGTAATCTTGATGAGTCCCCTAGAAATGCATACTTTAAATGCATAGGGAGAACCTTCATCTCAAGTTTTGGAGGTTTTTCAGTAGACAAAATGAGAAGTATAGTATTTTCAGTACTATTTAAAATCTTAATACTTTCCTGAACATAAATTGAATCCTCTGTGTTTGTCACAATTGATTTAACTTAAAAATTAGCCCCATTCTCATCTTCCAGTTCTTGTTATTTTTTTTAGCTTCAAAACTTTCTTGGAAATGATTTTCAATTAAATAATCAATAGTCTCCATTTTGTAACATTTATTATGTTTTTCTTTTTCTAGATACTTCATTGACTTGAACACATTAAATGTAACTTCTTGGTCATTAAATCTCATGGTTGGAATAAATGTATCATAGCTCATCCAGTGGCAAGGAATGGTCCCTCTAAAATGATTCAAATTTTTTTATCTTCCTTTATTTCTTAAATAATGAAATTCATAGGGAAGTTAAATTTATCTAACTTATGTAGTACATCTTTTATAACTTCTTAAGGATAAGTAATTGATCAATCAACTAACTGTAGGGTTACAATGATGGTTAAAACCTCTCATAAGCCAAACCTTCTAAATATCGATAATGGCATGAGTTTAGTGCTAGATCCTAAATCACATAGAGATTTTTCATGTATTCTTTCTCCTATCATACATGGAATAGTAAAGCTATCAGGATCTTTGAGCTTGTTTTGAGTTATTGCACTGCATTCTTATTAGTGTAGTTGTCTCGTGATCTACAAACTTCCTTTTCTTGTTTAAATTTTTTTTCATAAATTTATAATAGTTTGGCATTTGCTCTAGTGCTTCAGTAAAAGGAATATTAATTATTAGTTTTTCAAATATCTTGAGAAAATTAGAAAAGTTAAGATCCAGTTTCTGCTATCTAAGTCTTTGAGGAAATGGTCGTGGTAGTCTTTATAAATTTATCTTAGTTTTAGAGGTAGGTTTTTACATATCTTTAGGAATATTTTCTTCATGTTTTTTAGTTTCCTCAATTTTCCTCTCAACTTCAATTTCTTTTTGCATGTTGTCTCCAACTCTCAACTAGTTTTCAACTTAACTACTTTAACTTCCTGTTTTTTTATCTTTAAGATTAACTTTACTGTTACTAAGAAGAGTTCCCTGAGGCCTATTGCTAAGTGAGTTAGCAATTTGACTCAGTTGATTCTCAATACTTTTTGTTGTGGCTCTTTGAAATTATAACTAATTCCTCATCTATAACACCATTTCATCTATAGACAACCTCTTCTCCAAATTTTTTTAATTATTTGTAAAGCTAGGAGGATAAGAATGTCTAAATTTTGTACTACCTTGGTTGTTCCAGTTTCTTAATGGGTTTTCTTGATTGTTCCCCCATTATAAGCTTCATCAAAGGGTTACTGGAATGAATCTCCAGCAGCAATGTTATTAATAAATATAAGGGATCCTACTAACTTGTTATAAAATGTTTGAGTAATTAAACAATCTGGAAAACCATGGTTTGGACACTTCCTAGGAAGTTTTTTAAATTATTCACAGGCTTCATATATTGATTCATCTTCATACTGAGTAAAAGAGGTAATAACATTTCTAAGCTTAGTAGTTTTTGAAGGTGGAAAATACATGGCCCTGAATTTCTGTGCTAAATCTCCCTAAATTCTGATAGATCCAAGTGCTAATGAATTTAAACACATCTTAGCTTTATCCCTTAGGGAAAAAAGGAAAAAGTCTAAGTCTAACAGTATCATTTGATATGTAGTCATACTTAAATGTAGCATAAATTTCTAGAAAACTATTAAGATGTAAGTTTGGTTCTTCAGATGGTGTTCCACTCAACTAATTATTTTGTACCATTTATATTTTAACAGGTTTAGCTCAAACGAGTTAGCCGCTACAACAGGTATTGGTATGCTCAAATGAATTTTATTTGCTTTAGGGTTTGCATAATCCCTTAAAGGTCTTTATACATGATGTTCATTTGCAACAATTTGATTATCAATGTTATTATGTGATGTGTTCACCATTTCTTGGAAATTGTAATTTTCCTTTCATTTTCTGATTTTTTTTTTGGTTCATTCTAACTCAGAATTGTATGGTACTAAACCTTCATATCCTAAATTATGTAAGTAAAAGTAAAAATTTTAAAAATAAAATTAAAAAAAACACTCAAAAATAAAATAAAATTTTAATTTTTGATTTTTCAAGTTTTTTAATTTTTTTTAGATTTTAAAGGTTTTTTTTTTCAATTTTATATATTTTAAAGAATTAAATAAGTAATTATAAAGAAAAAAAAAACTTCACTGCAATTCGTCTAAATGAAGTTTACAGTTTAAATTAAATGTCTAAGTCAAAAAGTTTCATTTCTTTCCTTCCTTCCCCGGATATTGTGCAAAAAACATGACCTCGACCTGCAATTAATAGTTATTTAGTTTCCAAAAGATGACTAATGACTTGACAAAATTTATTTTAGCACCTAATGTGCACAATAGATATGTTATAAAATCTAGAATTTGATTAATAGTTTACACACTTAAGGTGCTACACTAGTGTATCTATCATTTCAAGTAATATATGATTTTCTCTTAACACCCCAGTATCGATCCCACAGGGAAGGTGAAACTCTTTTTAGCAAAAACTCTTTTTATGACTTAGGAAAACCTTACATAAACTCCAAATAATTATCTAGGAATTATGTTAGCAAGTTTGGTGTAAAATAAGGATACTAATTCCTACAAATTTTATTTCTATGATTTAAAAAAAACGCAATATTTATAAAGTAGTTTTATGAAGAAGTGTTCAAATTATGTGAAAGTTTTTTTCCCATTCAAAGAGTTCATAATCAATTTAGTAATCAAGTGTCTAAGTGTTAAAATGTTGTTTTTTGCCAAATAGGAGCAAAAAAATTCCTTACCCTCTTCCGAGTGCACGGGTATTGGCTGATCTAAAGTTAAGTTCCAAAATCTCAGATTATGTTGGATAGGTTCAAGCCTCTCACCTCAAGATTACTAAATGTTCCCTCTCCATAGGACTAACGTGTCCTTAGGTTCCAAACTCTAAATCAAATTGATTATGGTTATAGCTTGTAACCCTACAATCATCAATTTACGCCCATAAAAACTTATCTCCTTATCTATTTGCACTAAACCATGGATTACCTTCTCACCTTTGAGATTAATGTGACTCTTACTAATTTAGGAACACATAGCCCTTCCAAGTAATTATGGATTCCCAATATGTTTTAACATTCCAATTGGCTAGATTGAAGAAATAAATGAAGTACGAAGTAATGAATGAGCATAATTATGAAATAAGAGAAAAGTACTTTTTTGAGACTTCTCCCCAAGTAAATTTATGCACTAATCCAAGTTTACACAATAAAATAGTACTAAAAAAATAATGTACTTTTTTGAGACTTCTCCCCAAGTAAATTCTTTGAAGTTCCTTTGACAACTTCTTACTCACCTTAGACACACAAACACTCACACAAAAAGCCTCTCACTCATAACCACACAACACACCCACATAAAAGAGCCTCACGCCCCCTAAAACACTTGACCACCAACCAAGCCCTGAAAAGCCCGCTTTTCAACCAACCAATCCTTTATTTAAGTAAAGCTCTTAAAATCTCAAAGGGCCACTTTAAGTGCCACTTCAAAATTTATTCAAATTCATTACAAAAAAAGTCTAAAAGATTTTTGGACCCTTAGCACTAACTTTTTAGAAGCCTATTTTAACTACCTTGTGCCTAGGTGCTAGGTGACTTTTTGCTTCTTTGATCCCTTTGACCATATTTTGCTCCTTTTTTGTGCCTTTAACTCTTAAACTCCATCTCTTGCACCTAAAATATAAAAAAAAAACACATAAAATACCTTCCATTAAAGAGAAATATCCTTAAAAATGAGCATAAATGTTTATATAAAAATAACACAATTTAATGTGTGTCATCGATTCCAAGGAACTCTTCCCATTAAAACTGAGATTAATCCTAAGAGAAAAATAGTGAGCATGTTAAAGCAGTCAAGTAAAGGAGTGGAAGAGAATTGGAGGATGTGATTCAGAAATTTTTTAAGGTGGAGAAAGAGAAAATGGAAGCAGAACAACCTGTAGAAGACATCTTCATAGATTTAGAAAGAACAGCCTAACCCACTAAGAAGAACATAGAAAGACCACAACCTTCATCTTCTTAATAATTCCAAAAATAAAATGGATCAATTACTTTCATGGTTCTTGACATTTTTCCTGAAATTGCTCATTAGCCTCCCATTTGCTGAGGCTCTGGACCAGATGCCCAGCCATGCAAAGTTCATGAAGGATATACTCAATAAAAAGAGAATGTTTGGAGATTATGAGATTGTGGCCTTTAGTGAGCAGTTCAAAACTATAATTCAGATGAAGCATCCTCAAGAGCTTAAGAATCTTGGGAGCTTCACTATTTCATGTGCAATTGGAGGAAATTTTTATGGGAAAGCATTTTGTGCTTTAGGAGCCAGCATTAACTTTATGTCACTATTTATTTTTAAGATATTATGATTAGGAGAGGTGGCCCCTAACCCTTCAACTTGCTAATTGATCAATCACTTATCTAAGAGGGCTTATAGAGGATGTTCTAGTGAAGTTGGATAAATTCATCTTCATTTTTAGGTGCATTGCATTAGATATAGTGGAAAATAAGGAGATCCCCATCATACTAGGTAGACATCTGGTAGACGCTGGCTATGCTATGATTGATGTGAAAAAGGGAGAGTTAAAGATGAGAGTAAATGATTAGAAGGTGACATTCAATGTGTTAACATCTATAATATTCACTTCTGATTTTAATGAAGATTCCAGTTGTATGATAGATCTCATAGATCAACTGTTAAGTCATCAATTTTGAGAGTGTTGTGAAGTTAAACCAAAGGAGCAAATTTTGATCGAAGGTGAAACAATAGAAATTGAGGAAAAATCTGATTTATTGGTTGAAGATAATCCAAGAATTGCTTGAGAGTGGTTTGAAATACTTGAAACAACAAAAAAATGTAAACCTGTTATCCCAGCTTTTGAGGATCCCCCTAAACTTGAGTTGAAGTTGCTTCTCAAATTTTTAAAGTATACTTTAACAAAATGAAAAACTTATAAATATTCTAAGGAGCTTTAATAAATCTTGTCAATGTACCTTAGCAAGCATAAAATGGATTGGTCATTCTTTATGTATTCTTAGGATCCTGATTAAAAAAATCATAAACATAGGGTAGATCCTCAAAGGAGATTAAACCTTGTTATGAAAGAAGTTGGGAAGAAAGAAATTTTGAAGTCAATGGATGCAGTTATTATCTATCCCATATATGATAGTGTTAGGGTTATCCCTATCTATTGTTTATCAAAGAAAGGAGTGACCGTGTGTCAGTAAATGAACATATTGAAATGACCCCAACTTAAAATGTCATTGGATAGCACATCTGTATTGATTAAAAGATGTTAAATGTAACCACCAAGAAATATCATTTTCCTTTACCCTTTTGGATCAGATGTTAGATAAGCTAATTTGTCACCTATATTTCTACTTTCTAGATGGATATTATGGGTATCATCAAATCATTATTGCTTTGAATGATCAATATAAGATAATGTTCACAAGTCATTTTGAGTCTTTTTCTTTTAAAAGACTGCCCTTTGGGTTATATAATACACCTGCTACATTTTAATAGTGCATAATGTCAATTTCTTATTACCTAATTGAGAAAGGGATAAAAATTTTTATGGATGATTTTGTAGTTTTTAGCTCTTTATTTGACTCTTGCTTGGATTATTAGGTTAAGGTGATAAGATAATATGAAGAGACCAACCTTCTTGTCAATTGGGAGAAGTGTCAATTCATTATTTCTGGAGGAATTGTGTTAGTTCTTAAATTTTTTGAAAGTGGCATGCAAGTGAAACCAGTAAAAATTTATGTTGTTGAAGAACTTTCCCCACTTAGTACTGTGATGGGAGTTAGAAGTTTTTTGGGACATGTTGAATATTATAGGTGATATGATATTAATTTTCCTAAATTTGCTAAACCTCTATGCCAATCTTCTCAAAAATGATTTTATATTTAATTTTAACCAAGGATGCTCAAATTCTCTTAATAAATTGAATGAAAAGTTATTCACGCCTTCCAGAATTGTCTCATATGATTGTGGAGACCATTTAAGTTAATGTGCAATGTGAGTGACTAAGCTATTGGGATAGTGTTACGACAAAGGTACGAAAGAATGTTTAGAGCTATATACTATGCCGGTAGGACCCTTCATAAAGTTCAAGTTAATTATACTACTACTGAGAAGGAGCTTTTGGCTATAGTATATGCATTTGATATATTTAGGAATTAATTAATTTGAACCAAATGTACTGTTCATACTGACTATTGTGCTATTATCTAATGTAAAAATGGACACCAAACCAAGGTTGATTATATGTGTTCTATTTATAAAAGATTTTAATATAAAAATAGTAGATAGGAAAGGTACTAAGAATGAAATAGTAGATCTCTTTTCAGGACTGGATCAAGTAAATTCATGTCTTTATGAAGCGTAGAATAATGAGAGCTTTATTGATGAGTAACTATTTGTTATTACTGAATGACACATTTTGTAGTATGATGGATTAGTAAATTACATAGTTAGTGAAATTATGCCCAATGATCTAACATACAATCACTTGAAGAAATTCTTCTATGACGCTAGATATTACTTTTGGGATGACCCATATGCTTATAGAAAATGTATGAATAAGGTGATTGTAAGATATATACCTGACTCGACCTACAATTACACAAAAAAAATTATATTCCTTAATATGCTAAAAACTTGACCGAAATTATATTTAGCGGCTAGTGAGAACAAATGTAATATGATAAAATTTAATAAAATAGTTTTCTCACTAGGGTACTACACAAGTATACGTATCGTTTCAAATAATATAAGATTTTCATTAAAACCCCAGTATCAATTTCAGAGAGACACATAAATGAAAAGAAATGAAATTCAAGAATTTTAACAATAAGAGAACTTTACTTAAGATGACAGCAAATATATAAAGATGAAACTTAAGTTTACTAATTTTTACAAAATGCATGTAAAATTAAATGTAATGATTTTAGAAAATATATATATGTTATATTGTGGCAAATAGAAGCATATCTATTCCTTACTTCTTTCCATCATGGAAAGAATATTGACTAATCTACAGTTGGTGTCGACATGTATAGTAGTGTTGGGTAGATTCTACTATCTCACTCCTTGATTACCCATTGTGCCCTCTCTATAGGTGATATCAGTGACCCTAGATTCCAATCTCTAGACAAAATTAATAAAATAATCTAGCCTGACACTCTAGAAACATCAATTATACGCCCATCAAATCTAATCTCCCTATCTATTTTCACTCCACTTCACATGCTCGCCATTGCTCTTTCCAAGGAGAAATAAGATACTTGCAAGTCATAAATTTATGGCCTGCATAAGGAGTAAATCAAGGGAAAGTAGGGAACTCAATTGACTGACCTCCCTTCATGAATTTCACTAATGCCTCTGCATCATAATAACTTTTTCTCCGAACAAAATCTTCCATATGATCAATTTATTTTCCATATCTTACATACGACACTTTATTAAAAACATTACATTTTGGTGTTCTAAATATCTCTCACTCAACACATCCTAGAAAATGGGTGGAGGCTCAGTAGTAGTGGAAGTAGAAGGTATAGACTTAGAAGGCCTAAAAGTAGTGGTAGATGGTGCATAATGAGCTGTATATCTAGGTCGTACGTACACATCTACATTGGCCTTCCCAATGGACTTGTGTGGCTTCAAAAGCTTCTCCCAATGTTCACACTTTACTCCAGAGTCTTTGCAAATAGTATAAATTAAAGATGGAAATCCAAGACCAGAAGTAGTAATAGCTCTAGTAGAAGATCTAATAATCTCACAAATAAGAGAGCCAACATCTATAGGTTTTATCTCTTGATTGCAGTAACTTAATATTTCTCTTTCTCTTATTACCTCACTTAAATGATTTAAAGGAAGTAGACAAGAATAAAGAAAATAATGTCAGGTCATTGAGGTGGCATTGAGATTAGAAGAGGAAAATTTTAACATATGATCATTCATAATCTGTCAAATATGCAATGATTTGATCTAAATATACTTCAGATGGAGTGTACTCTGAATAGAAACAGTCTATATCAGGTGGTGGACCTTATACCACATTGATCCACTCAACACTAAACTCCACTCCTCTTCCCTGAATAATTACTTTGTCATCATTTGCTTCTGGTAGTGTGAATAAAACTCTCATACAATAATAATGACAACAATAGCTGTAAAATAATAGAAGCATTCTGATTGTCGAGCTACAATAACATTTTCAATAGCTCAACTAGGTCTATAGAAGCTTCGCTCTATAATAAACATTCTCGTCGATGCAAATTTGTAGTACCGAATTTGTGCTTTTATATTGACAAATTTGGCATTGTTGAAAGTTTCCTTTCCTTTTCCCAACTTTGTCTTAGGAGCCATCTAAAAATTTGAAGAAAAATTTCAACAAATTTTAAAATTAAGATAAATGGCTCCCTACAAGATTTTTAAAGCAAACAAGGCTCAGATCCATGTATTTTTTACCACCTAATAAAATATTTTTACAAATTTTGGTCTCCACACAATGTATAAAAAATGAATGGTGAATTTGCAAAATAACTATGCCAAAATGTAGATCTAACCATGAGAAGTTAAAATCCAGTGGTTTCAAGCCAAGAAACTTGAAAATTGGAGCTCTAAGAAGTACATTAGGGTAGGTTTTCATGGAAAAGAGGAAAAAGATGGAGCTTGGGCATCAAGAAAGACGTGGGTTTGGTTTAGTATGCGAAATTTTTGCGCCAGTCTCAAAATTTTCTTCTCTTGAATTTTAAGTGTAACATAACAAGACAAAAGTCTTTAAACCAAAATTTCACAATAATTTAATGTCAGACCTTTTGTTTATGGTCTCCCAAACATCTTCTTTCTTCCAATTACAATTCTTAATTTGAGATTAATTCACCATTCTAACACATGATTTACACAACATGAATATTCATTAATATCCACCAAGCTACAATACAACTCATAATAAAATTGTTTAAAATACTAGAAATTATGAACACACAATAACAAACCAATACAATCATTTATAAAACTAAGAAGCACACAAAACATCCATTACTAAAGTTAATACAAACATCAACACTTAAACAATAGAATCCTTCGAATGATCAGCCATTGTTGACCTCATTATTGTCACCCCATTTAAATGTTTGGAACACAGAAGCACGAGGAAAATTGTTGGCCATTTTTCATCAATCCAATTGTTCTTGCTATACATAGTTACCTGATAATCTTGATAGAAATCCATGTAATTGGGTTGGAGTTTCATCAGCCACTCCAAATGCTCCTATTGAAAATATATTTCATGCAAATTGTTGTGCAAAATTGACAACTCCTCTTCAATATTCCCCAATTTTTACATCCTAAGAACCCATTAAAATAGGTTTGGGCATCACTATGCACAAAATTATCTCCAAAGGCCATATCATTATTTCTACACTCCATGGAAGAAAGTGAATGGAATCAAGATCTCAAACTCCCTCTATATTTCTTCTCTCTAGTTTAAATTTTTATGGTTTTATGATTGGAAGGAATGATGGTAAGGCAGTTTAAAAGGAAAGAAATGGAGAAAACTGCTTGGGGTCAGTTTTCCTCATGTCCAGAAACTATAGTGCCTACGAGCCAGATTCTGGCGCCTAAGAGCCAGCTTCATAGGACTATGGTGCTTAGGCACCATTTTTGTCACCTAGGTGCCAGTGTCCTAGTGAACACCAATTCGCCTATCATCATATTTCTTCAAATTCCAACCATATTTAATACCTTAAATAGTGTATAAAAAGGCGACTTTAGAAAAGGATGGTCACGATACTACATCGATAACAAATATAAATCAAGTCACACAAATAGATTATGGGTTGCCTCGCACAATATGCTTGGCTTAATGTCATCAGCCCCATGTATCCAAATATTTTACTCGGACTGACCCAACATCAAAGTTTCTTTATAGTACGGCTTGCTTTCTCCAATGTAAGGTTTCAACATATGTCTATTTACTTTAGTTAAACGTTTAATTTTTGGATCTTTAATAAATACAACTTCATAAGAATGAACTTTTATCACATTAAATAGCCCCATCCACCTAGAGTTAAGTTTTCTAGGAAATAGTTTCAATCGAGTGTTTTATAATAAAATATCTTGTCTAGGCTCAAAATTATTTTTTAAAATGTTTTCATCAGCCAAATTTTCATCTTTTCTTTATAGAATCTATCATTTTCATAAGATTCATTCCAAATTTTCTGAGCTTATTTAGTTGCAATAATAATGTTTCTTCAACATCCTTTAAGTTATAGTTAAATTCCTTTATCACGTTGTAAGCTTTACGCTCTAACTCAACTGGTAAATTACAAGCTTTTCCAAGTATGAGCCTATATGGAGACATTCCAATAAGAGTTTAATAAGCTGTCCTACAAGCCCATAATGCAAAATCAATTCTATTAGAATTTATAATTTTCTCCAATATTCTTTTAATTTTAGGATTTGATAATTCTGTTAATCCATTGGTCTAATGGTGATAAGCTGTGGCTATCCTATTTTTAATTCCATATTTTTAAGTACTGTGTCAATTCTAAAGTTCTTAAAGTGACTTCCCCCACCAATAATGATCACAGTTGACATTCAAAATTTAGTAAAAATATATTTTTTTTAAAATTTTGCAATAATCAGAGCATCAAAATGAGGCAAAGCTATCCCTTCAATCCATTTAAACACAGTCCACATCTAATAAGATATATATATTTCCTAAAGATGGTACAAATGGTCCATTAAAATATAAACCACAAACATAAAAAATTTCAACTTCTACAGTAAAATTTTGCGGCTCTTTTAGAAATATTACCTAATCTCTGACATCGATCACAAGTCTTCACATAATTATTAACTTTGTTAAATAATGTAGGCTAATAAAATCAAGAGTGTAAAATTTTAATTGCAGTCTCATCTATTCCAAAGTGTCCCCGAAAGTCAGATTTTTGACATTTTTGTATAATTTCTAGGATTTAATTAATTACTACACGTCTTTGAATGATTGAATCTCAACATCTTTTATATAAATAAATGTCATCCAAAAAGTAAAATCTTGTATCATACATAAATTTCTTTTTATGTGGCTTGTTAGTCCTTATGGTAGAAAATTACTAAGTAGTTAACTGTATCTTCATACCACAATATATGCCACTCAATAATTGCACGAAGTTGTTCATCATGAGAATTTTCATTTATGTCCTCCTCATTGTTATTTTAATTTTCATGTTTAAGACTTGGCAAATGATCAACAATTTGATTATCAACACCTTTCCTATCCACTATATGAAAATCAAATTCTTGCAAATGTAGGACCCATCTGATTAATATTAGTTTCACATCCTTCTTTGACATAAGATATTTAATTGCGGAATGATCAATTTGCGCAATGCAATTTGCTCTAAGTAAATATGGTCTAATTTTATGAGAATCATATACTATTCACAACAATTCATTTTTAGTTGTAGTATAATTAATTTGAGTTTTATTAAGAGTTTTTCTGGCATAGTATAAAACCTTAAAAATTCTATCATATTTTTTTCCTAAAACAACTCCAATTGTGTAATCACTTCTATCACACATTAATTCAAACGGTTTTTCCCAGTCAGGTAAAACAATGATAGGTACAATAATTATTTTCTTATTTAATAAATCCAATGCTTTTAGAAAATCATCATTAAAATCAAGATTAGTATCCTTTTTTAAAAGATAGCATAGAGGATTAGCAATTCTAGAAAATTCTTAAATGTACCTCCTATAAAATCAAGCACGTCCTAAAAAACTTCTTACTGATAATACATAAGTAGGATGTTGTAATTTAAAAATAATTAGAATTTTTGCTTCATCAACTTTCAAGCCATTTTTATAAATTTTATGTTCTAATAAACTCCCTCTTGTGACCATAGATTGACATTTTTCCCAATTGAGAACTAAATTTGTTTCTATATATCATTTTAAAGCCTTTACAAAATGATCTAAACACGAATCAAAAGAGGTTACAAAAACTGAGAAATTATCCATAAAAACTTCAATTCATTTCTCAATTAGGTTATAGAAAGTAGACATCATACACCTTTGAAAGGTTGAAGGTGCATTACATAAACTTAACGACATTCTTCTAAAAGAAAAAGTTCTATAAGTACTTGTAAATGTTGTATGTTCTTGATCCTCTAGAGAAATAGATATTTGGTGGTAATCGGAATCCAAAAAGCAAAAATATTGGTGTCCTGTGAGTATATCCAACATTTACTCTAAGAAAGGTAAATGAAAGTGATCCTTTCTAGTGGCGGTAATTTTCTATAGTCAACACAGATTCACTATCTAGTGACTTGTCTTGTTGGAATTAATTCATTCTTTTCATTTATAACTACAATCACTCATTATTTCTTAGGAAAATAATGAATAGGACTAACTCATGCACTATTAGATATAGGATAAATAATCCCACATCTAACCACTTTAAAATTTATTTCCTTACCACTTTTTTTGTTATTGGATTTAATCTTCTTTGAGGATAGGCCCTAGGTTTATAGTTATCTTCCATTAAATTCTATGCTTACAGATTGAAAGATTGATTCTTTTAAGATATGTTAGTGTCCATTAAAAAGTTTTTTTTAAAATTCCTTAATGTCTCCAAAATTTTTTCTTCATGATCTTTAGTTAACTCTGAGGATATTATCATAGATAATGTTGATTATTTCCCTAAGAATGCATACTTTAAAGGTGTAGGAAGTACATTCATCTAAAGTTCAAGAGGTTTTTCAATTGAAGGGATTAGAGATTTACTAATTTCAGTAATATTCAAAATCTCAATGTTTTCCTGAACATAATTAGTATTCTCAGCATTTATCTATGATGATTTTTCTTCAAAATCACTTTCAGTTTCACTATCTAATCGTTCTAGATCTAATATCACTTCTTCTTTTTCCTTAGAAATGACTTCAAATTTTTCTTGGTACTGATTAATAATCATTGAATCAAGAATATCCATCCTATAACATTTTCTTTAACAGGGTACCACATTGAGTTTAGAACATTAAATGTTACTTTCTAGTCATTAACTCTCATGGTTAACTCTCCTTTCTTTACATCAATCATAACATGTCTGGTGGCAAGAAAAGGTCTCCTTAAAATAATAGGAATATCTTTATCTCTTTCCATGTCAAGCACAATGAAATCTAAAGGGAAAATAAAGTTATCCACCTTGACAAGTACATCTTCTATATCCCCTTTAGGATCGTGGGAGAAATTTCTCCTTAGTTTAACCTTCAAAAAATGGATATAAGCTTGAGATTAATGTTATATCCTAAATCGCATAAGGCTTTTCGATAAAATTTTTATCCAATCGCACAGAGAATAAAAGACTACAAGGGTATTTAAACTTTTGAGAAAGCTTCTTTTGAATTATTGCACAAAATTATTCACTATCTTCAACAGTCTCATAGGCTTCCAACTTCCACTTTTTGTTTAATATAACTTTCATAAATTTTTTCAATTCTCAACATTTGTTCCAAAGCTTCTACAAGAGAAATATCGATTGTAAGCTTGTTAAATAACTCAAAAAAAATTTTAAAACTGTTCATCAATCTTTTGTAGCCTATGTCTTCAAAGAGAAGAAGGTGGTTGTCTTTCTAAATGAATTTTAATAGAAGAGACAAATTGTTCTTGGTCTTTACAATTAGTTTCTTTAGGTTTTTCAATTTCTTCAATCTCTCTCTCAACTTCAATATCTTTTCAAATTCAAACATTTAATTCCTTTCAACTCCTAAGTTAAATAGCTTTAATTCATTCTTGTTCCATTCCTCTGACTTCCAGATTTATTTCGACCTTATTAAGAAGTGCTTCCTGGGGTGCATTGCTAAGTGAGTTGGCAATTTGTCGAAGTTGATTCTTAATAGTTCTTATTGCAGCATTTTGATTTTGCATTTGATTACCTATTTGTAAAACTACTTCATCTATAGACAACTTCTTTTCTTTAAATTGTTGGTTATTAAAACCAGAAACATAAGAAGGTCAATAGTTAGAACTACCCTGATTGTTCTAGTTTCATGCCGGGTTCGGTTAATTGTTCCCCCGTTGCTGATTTTCACCACAAGAATTGTTTCAAATAAAATTGGGGATGTTTTTCCAACGTGGGTTATAAAAGTTAGAATATAGGTTATTGTGTTTATTAGCAACTGCATATAAAGTTTCTAATGATTGAGAATAATTAATTTGTGCTTATAAATTCTCCTCACTTGCATGAGCTATTTGGGTAAAATTCATAACACAATCATCTAACTACTTAGATATCACAAAAACTTGAGATACTAGAATTGTAAAAGCAACATTATCATTAATACTAGCCACTCTTTTAGGATTTACCCTTTTCGAGTGTCATTGAAAATTATTAGTGGTCATCTCTTCAATTAAGGCATGAGCTTCATCAAACGATTTTAACATTAAAGATCTTCCAATAGTAACATAAATTATAGCTTTATAAGATCATATTAACCCATTATAAATTGTTTAAATAATTAAACAGTCAATTAAAGCGTGATATGGACACTTTTAAGGAGTTCCTTAAATCGTTCCCAAGCCTCATAAATTGACTCCCCTTCATACTGAATAAAAGAAGCAATATCATTTTTAAGATTAGGATGTTTTGGAGTGAAATCTTTAGCACAGAATTTTTGTAACATATTCCCCAAAGTTTTAATAAATCCATATGCTAATGAGTTTAACCACATCTTAACTTTATCCATTAAGGAAATGGAAAAAATTTAACTCAAATCACGTCGTTTGATACACCATCATATTTGAATGTAGCATAAACTTCTAGAAAACTTGCAACATGTAAATTTGGATCCTCAGTTGGTGTTCCTCTAAACTTATCATTTTGCACCATTTGCATTAATAAAGGATTAAGTTCAAATGAGTTAACCACTACAACTAAGATTTGAATACTTAAGTAAATTTCATCTGTCGTAGTGTTTGCATAATTCTTTATAGTTCTTTGTAAATTTGGATGCTCATTTTAAGTAGTTAAAGTTTTAATGTTATTTGGTGATTATTTTGTCATTTCATGAGAAATGTTAAGTTGCTTTTGCTTTAGAATTCTTCTTATAGTTTGTTCTAATTTAGAAACATAGGGTAATATACTTTCAGATATTGAACTCCGCATGAAATAATTAAAAATTTAGAACATACTGAAAAAAATCTAAATAATATTTTTTAATTTTTTTATTTTTTCAGTTTTTTGCAAAAAAAAAATTTATAATTTCGATTTTTGCAATTAGTTATATTATTTGAATTTTTTTTAAAAAGTAAAAACTAATTAATATATTATTTTTGTTAGTAATCCTACTATTTAAAATAATGTTCAATGAAAATATTGAAAAGATATTTCCATTTTAAAATTTTTTTTTTTTTTTATTATCCCCAACAACGAAGCCAATAACTTGACCCAACCCCCAATTAAGTAGATAATTATATTTTTTAATATGCTAAAAACTTGACACAAATTATATTTAGTGGCTAGTGCAAACAAATGTAATATTATAAAATTTAAAGAAATAGTATTTTCACGAGGGGTACTATGCAAGTATACGTATCATTTCAAGTAATAACGCGGTCATGTAAATGAAAAAAAATAAAATTCAAGAATTTTAACTTTAAGATAACCTTACTTAAGACTGCAGCAAATATAAAAAGATGAAAACTCAATTTACTAATTTCTACAAAAATGCAAGTAAAACAAAACGTAATAATTTCAATATATATACACA